>NC_134828.1:45475604-45536927 GCF_004210375.1 Tachypleus tridentatus | reverse complement strand
AGCGCCATGTTTTTCAAGCAACAGCCAAGACATCAAAATATTCCGTCAAGCTGGTTGGTAAGAAAATAACGGCTAGTTACAGTTCAAACTGAAAAACAACAACTTTGCCCCAAACCACAATAAAATCCAGCAAAACCTAAATGTACAGCAGAATAAATTTTTGTTTAATATGTACGCCATGGAAATTTAAATCTATTTTCCTATTTTCTTTCGTTATTATTACATCAATAAAAGGATCACCAATTTTTTTGAGGATATGTATATTCAAATACGTATTAACGAAATTTCACGTGCTTTGAATTTCAGAGTTGGAAATATTGCATATTTGTTACAAGTAACTCAAGAACTGTTTTCTAAATATTGAGTTAACTTATCGAAAAAAAAAAAGAGTAATTTATTCAAAATCAATAAATGACAAACTTAAATAAACAAAATAAAATACGAAACTGATAGACATACAGAAATCGCTCCTATATCGTCACTTTTCTACAAAGAAGATCCGGTAATAATGTCTCCCTACTATGAGTACATGATATGAAACAGAAGGATGAAACATTTGTTTTGAAACCTCGTTTATAGTAGCGCTACACTCATGAAAAGTAGTTACCAGTGCTGCATCATCTACCTACACTCATAAAGTAGTTACCAGTGGCATAGTTACCAGTGCTGCATCATCTACCTACACTCAAGAAAGTAGTTACCAGTGCTGCATCATCTACCTACACTCATGTAAAGTATATGTCCTACACTTTAGTCACCAACTGTACCCTACAAAATCAAGGAATAACATGAAGTGTAGAAACTCTGTTTGACAAGATTTTTGGCGGGGTTCAAATCACATATGATCCATACCACCAGGTACCCAACTCATGGCAACAATTAAGACAACGTTTTAGCTTGATGACTCAACATGGTAAGCGAGGGGCTCAAAACACTAATAATCGAGTTTCTATCCAAATGGTTGTAGCTCATTATGACTTTTTTTCATTTAACTCAAGTAAATGAAAGGATGCGTAATCACTTAAATCAAAAGATATTTATTAATCGGAAGTATTTGAATAAAATACTCACAGGTCCCCTCGAGACAGAACTTCTTCACTGGCAATACATCTATAGTCATAGCTTGAGGGCCCCTAATTGAGTATGAAGCCCTGAATTCAGCTCTGTAAGCCCATGCTTTAATTTGAGTTGAATATACTTCATAAACTTTGTTTCAGTCGTTGCAACAAGAATGTTAAGGCTAGGATCATCAAGACGTTAGAATATATAATACTGTACAATTTAGTTCCAACTTTTTTTAAAGTAGCTTGACATAGACCGTCTCTAGACTTGAGCGCTATTTTTTAAACTCTTTTGAAAAATTAATAGTTTCAAGTTGCATTTAATAATAATTTCATTTGACTTTCCTTCATTTTCTAGTAACTGAAATGTATTATTTTGGTGTTTAATAACAGATTGCGACATGAGTTAATAATAGGTAGCGCTGCAAAGCAGGTCCATCACAGACAAAAGATTTTATTTTCCGTCGTCAATATTTTCACGTAAAGTAATTGTACGATAATTTTTTGTTAATTTCAGTTAATCACTAAATATTTGTACGATAGAAAATTGGTTGCTATAGTTGATGATATGATAATAATAAAAACATAA
The DNA here is from genome assembly GCF_004210375.1 of Tachypleus tridentatus. Lineage (NCBI taxonomy): Eukaryota > Metazoa > Arthropoda > Merostomata > Xiphosura > Limulidae > Tachypleus > Tachypleus tridentatus. The sequence continues at coordinate 45,535,277 of NC_134828.1, read as the reverse complement.
TTTAAGAGTAAGCGTTGATAAAGTAACAAACATTAACTTTCTGTTATGTACATACACAGTATTAAGCATACGTATTGATAACGTTACTATCACTATTTTTTATCTTATTTGTAATCAGGATAAAGTATAGTGGTGAGTATTCCCGCCTGTCGCGCGAGAGACCATCTATTTCCAGCCAGGGAGATAGATATGCATACGTTTTACTTTTCTATTAAATATACAATTTTCAATACTTTTTTTGTGAATTACAAAATTTGACTTGCAGATTACAATGTTTTTGAAAAGTAAAAACAACTTTTAAAAGTAAATAAATTTATTTGGCGATGGCAGCATTAAAAGTGACTACATGTTTCAGTACCTCTTCGCCAACGCCACAAGAAATGGCTCGCACTTGGCAAAAGGAGATTTGTAAGTGAATAATTTAAATCATTATGCGTTTAAGAGGTTTATATCGAAAATTAATATTGCACTCTATAATTGTGCACTATCACCCAGCAACCCGTCGCCTTATTTAACGATAAATTATAGAGTTCATGAAATAAAAGTTCATTTTCGTGCTAACTTATTAAAATCTAAACTTTACGACTTGAACGCCAAATACAATCGAAGCATTGGAAAAATTATTGTAAGAAACAAAGTTAAATGCAAATGTTATATCTCACACTATGACTTAAAATCAGAGTCGTGTAAAGAATAACATTGCAGATCTCTCTTTAGGCTCTTACAAATTATTGCCCAAGAAGCTTTACGTTCAGTGTCAGGATTCATCTGTTAGGTTGGATTTTGAGAAGTATAAATATCCTCTTTCTGCAACGTTATCTCACTCCAGTCTTTCAAAATGAATGGCGAACCAGCAGAAAGTTTCCTCCCCTTTTCGGCCAAGAAAAGAGACTTCTAATTGATTATTTGGAATTAAGTACACAGCTACACAATGGGCTATTTGTGCTCTGCCCATCACTGGTATCGAAACCAAGTTTCTAGCGGTGGGAGTCCACAGACATACCAATGTGCCACTGGAGGGGGGGGGCTTCTTATTGAAGGGAAATTGTGTAACGTGTTAGTTAAGAGATGAACTGCATAAATGGGCAGCAAAAGACAGTATATGAGAGAAAATAAAAATGTGTAATAAAATATCCGTGAAACAACTTAGTAACTTTAAATATACTGCTGAGTCATTATGTTGAATAATTATGTTGAGTTAAATTAGTCTTTGTTTCGGTACATATTTTGAAGGTTACCACGTGGTGAAAGTGGCTACCTTTGAGGACGAGCAAGTCGCCAATAGTTACACACTGAATTTCAAAAATACGAACGAAATAACTTCTATTAAACCGATAAAAGAAGTTTTATAATATGTGGAGAGGTATGATCACACAGTTCAGTAAAATGCGTGCCAAATCATTATGCAAGGTTTGTTCATACGAATATTTTGAAAAGTATATTTATGATCTAGGTTAAATTTATGTAGATTAACTTCCATATTGTTATACACAAGCTGTGCAATTCTCATCAAAATCTACTAACAAACAAGGTTTTCTAAAATGCCATGAGTTATACAGTGGAAAATAATTAAGCAAGTTCCTGGCAAATGACTGACTCTGCAGCACAAAATAACAGCCATTAGAGGTAATAATAAATAAAACTGATACAATTAATCTATGTTAACCAAAAGAAAACCCACAAACCGCTTAATACATAAGAATCAGAAGAGGATACCTCATTTATTGGATGGTATAAAACCATTTTATGACACGAATTTGATGATCCTATCATCGACAGAGTTGGTCAGTTTTTAAATGTCTTTTGTTTCATCATCCCTTGCAGATGATAGTACAACATTTCAGAGATCATCCTTTGATGTAAACTTTCTTACACCAGCATAAATCGTAAGTTTCATGATATGTTACAAGTTCTCTATGGGGTTTTAATCTAGAGAGGAAGCTGGCCATTCAGTAAGTTAGTTAGTTTTCAAGCCTAATTTGGAAAGGTAACTCAATGCACCATGAGCAGCATGAGATGGGGCATTATATCTCATAAAAATGGCTTTTCTTTTGAATCCCATAGACTTGGTCCCATACCAAGGTTTTGGTATGCAACATAGGATTCAGAAGTCACTTTTACATCATCAGGTACTCTAAATTGACCCACAAGCTCAGTACCAATGATACCAGCTCAAAATATCACTCCTTTTGTGAAACTGTCTAAAGAGCGAACAATAACTTTGTTTATCTGGGGTGATTTGAGACTGTTGTTTTTTATTGAAAATTTCGCTAATAACCGTTTTTGCACACCTACTTAGTGCTTTTTAGTGTATCACTGGTTCCTACATAATGTTTTTGTTAAATAAAGAGAAGATTAGTGATTATCTTATTAAAGATTATTAGTGTTGTATTCACGTATTTTTTTCTTATTTTATTATTGAACAAATGAAGGGTTAATCGTTTATTAATAATTATTCATGTTAATTAGGGTTCTTCTGAATGGGAAAGTAAGTAGACTTTGTCTGTAATAACATTTAAAAAAAAGTTAAGCACATCTCAAACATCCAAAGTATTTGGAACTGGCTTGTTCTTATGCTTAATATTTGAGTTTCTTTGTTTGTTTGTAGTTAAACACAAAGCTATGCAATAGGTGATCTGTGCTCTGCCCATAAGAGCTATCGAAACCATTTTCCAGCAGTGTAAGTCCGCAGACGTAACGCTGTGCGATTGGGGAGCTAATCTTTGGAAGTAAACATTTTTACAGTACAATGATTTATTGTATACGGCGGTGTTTAAAATAACGGATTTTACAAGCTCAGGGTAATTAAACAGCATTAAACTAATGATTCATTGGCATCAGTAAGATTTTGTATTGGTTAAGCACGAAGATACCCAATAGGTTCTCTGTGCTGTACAGATCATGGGTATCGAAACCCGAATTATAGCGTTGTAAGCCTGCAGATTGCCAATGGATGTTTATTTGTTGGAAAGGGAAGATACTTTATGGCCACAAAGTAGAAAAACTGTAATAGAATTTTAAAGAATTTCAAGATTATTTGTTTATTTAATTTCACTTTAAGGACGAACAAATACATCATCAGATATTTAAGATGTAAACCCTCGAATTTAAATTTACGCAACATTTTGGTTAATATTTTCTTTAGCTTAAGTATTTTATTTTTGTAAAGGTTGATGAAATTTGCATTCGTAAAAAAAATAAATTGTGTTTTGTTTCTGTACGTTTAGGGCGATTTTATTTTTTTCTACCAAGTTAATTTATTTTTTGAGATACTTATTACCTTCCTGTTACACCAAACATGTTTTCCCTTTCAGACGTGAAGGCGTTGTAGTGTAACAGTCAATTCCACTATTTGTTGGTAAAACAGTAACCCAAGAGTTGGCGATTGGTGGTGGTGACTAGCTTCCTTCCATCTAGTCTCATACTGCTAAATTAGGGACGGCTAGCGCAGATAGCCCTCATTTAGCTTTGAGCGAAATTCAAAAAACAAAATTATAGATCATTTCTTTAAATCAGGGGTCACTAAACTACGGCTCGCGGACCAGATATGGTCCTCAAGGTCATTTTGTTCGGCCCGCCAGCAGCTAGCCTCTTGGAAACAAAAATGTCCGACTGTCATAACAAAATAAATCACACCGATGTTCGCTTTAAACTGGCAAACACAAGACGTTATGTTAAAAAGAATCAAGGCTGTCACGCGCATTTTTAACCAATAGGAAAATTCTTCATTCGTCCTTGCTGCCCGTTTATTCATATCGAGGCACGTATCTATGAAAGCCCTAGGATTTCGAAAACAAGAACAGACCTAACCCTTGTCCTATCGACTCGTCTTGTAAATTCAGCAGCCGAGTGTTACCGCTTCAGCAAGCTCATTTCTCTTATTAGTCGGGTTATGCGCTTTTCGTAACTCGTACAATACTTTTCTCACAGCGTTCTGTTTTCATTTTCAGATTCTGTTTTTTTCACCCATCGTTATGGCTGCTTTTAAAAGAAGAAAAGTGGACTTTGAGTGTCGTGCTTTTAATGAAGAATGGGGAGAAAAGTACTTCTTTGTGGAAACAAAACCAGAAAGCTACTTGTGTGATATGTACCGAAAGTGTTGCCGTTTTGAAAGAGTACAATCTTCGGCGTCACTATGAAACAAAACATCTATCAACATATTTGAAATTTTCAGGAAAGCTCCTTTCTGAGAAATTTGAATCTATGAAACGTGTTTTTGAATCTATGAAACGTGTTTTTGAATCTCGAAAGAATCTCTTCACGAGAAAGTTTACTGAAAATATATCTGTCACTCATACAAGTTACAAAATAGTGCAACGGATGGCAGAGCGAGGAAAACCTGTTACTGACGGCAACTTCATAAAAGAGTGTATGATGGAAGTAGCAAATGAGCTGTGTCCTGAAAAAGCCAATTTCTTTTTAAGTATCAGCCTTTCAGCAACTTCAGTTGTACGAAGAGCAGAAGAACTTGGAGAGAACATCGCATTACAGATACGCCAAAAAGCTAGGAACTTCTTATGGTAGTCTCTGGCACAGGATGAGTCTACTGATCTCTCGAGCACGTCTCGTGTTCATTCGTGGAGTTAATTTGGACTTTCAGATCACGGAAGAGCTGGCATCAGTTTGCAGCACGCACGGAAGAACAAATGGAGAAGACATTTTCATGGAAGTGCATAAAACTTTGCAAGACTATAACCTTCAGTGGAATCAACTTATAAGTGTAACAGTTGATGAAGGAAAAAACGTGGCTGGAGTAAAGAAGGGTCTGATGGGGCTGATCAGGAAACAGTTGGAAGATCTTCAACTCCCAAGCGCTCTGTTCATACACTGCATCATACATCAGCAAGCACTCTGTAGAAAAGACTTAGATATTTCTTGCATACTGAAACCAATCATTTCTGCAGTGAACTTCATTCGGGGTCATGCACTTAATCATCGCCAGTTCAAGGCGTTTCTTGAAGAAATTGATAAACCAACAGACCGGATTGACAAATGCCGCAGGCCAGTGAAAGTTTAATCAACAAATTGTAGTGACAAATCAACAACTTCAGGAGTTGTGTCAGTAGGTAAATTATCAAATGCAACAGTCAAATCATGTTTCAGACCACATGTTTGAAGGAGGTTGTGTAATTGAGTGTCGGAATGTAGAGAGCGTACTTAGATGTTTGATTATATAATTTTATATTATTTATTTTAGTATTATTATTTATTACATTATTTTTAATATAGGTATAAAGGTGTTCCTTTGTATTGGTTTATTTTGGGCTTGAGTTATTGTACAAGTAAGGCTCCTTTAATTTTGCGTTTGTTTATGTTTGTTTCTTTATTTAGTATTTGGGTGTTTTTTATGGTTATGTTGTGTTTATTTGATTTGCAGTGTTCGAAAATGTGTGAAGGTGACTTTTTGTGTTCTTTGAATCTGATTTCCATTTTTTACTTGTTTTTTCAATATAGAAGTCGCGGCAGTTATCACATTGTATTTTATAAATAATGTTGGTATGGTTTGTCAATGTAATTTTTACATAGTATGGACCTTAGTTTTGTGCCTGGTTTTTGAATAAATTTGGTATTAACCGGAATTAACTTTATTTGCCAAATGTTGGTTATTTTTCCGCTGATGTCGGAAATATATGGTATGCAGCAGTATATGGTTTCGTGATTTTTTAATTCGTGAGATATATTTAATTTTGTTAGTTGATTTTGCTTTCTGTCTAGATGTGTGCGTATAATGTTTTCTACGGTTTGTGGAGGAAACTTATTGATGTTGATGAAGTATTGTTTTATTTTGTCTAATTCATCGTTAATTTTATCTGGTGAGCATAGTTTCATGGCTGTGTTTATTTGGTTTCTTAGTATGTTGAGTTTTAGTTTTGTTTCATGTGCTGAGTTCCAAGGAATATATATATTCGAGAAGCTAAACTTTAACTTGCTATGAAACTTGTTCTCTAATAGTAGTTCAACTAGTGTCTACAAAATATCGTGAATACTTGTTTATTCTAAGTATGTAATAATGTTTCAAATAAGGAATAATGTAAGGTGTAGTTACACATCAATGATTTAATGAATCTTCCGTTGATAATTTTAATATCGATGTAACTTGCATTTATAAATATTCATTAAACAAAACGTTCATTTCCGATCGTATAATAATAACCTGAAATATAGAAGAGAATAGACTAATGAGTAATATTAGGCTAACGTTTGGTTCAGATCGAGGTGGGTATTAAAGTAACTTAGGTGGCGATAATATTCAAAGATGGAAATTATCTTTATAAGCATTTTATAAATTCCTAACATCAAGGAAAGTAACGTATCTCTTAGATGTTATAATCAGCATTGGCATTAAAATAAATGTCACCATTAAATTTGATATATATCAAAATCTTGGCAATACTGGATTTCTTCCATTTTTGAAAACATAGAATTGCAAGTAGATGGCCTCGAGAGTTGTAAAAAACATAAATGTTATATATGCCAAAACTTATTTTCTTTAAACAGTGGTTTTCAGAACAGCTTCACGAAACAAACCAAGAACATTCGTGTATGTAATATTTTTGAACTCAGAATTTTGCTCAAGAACTGTATTACTGTACATGATAATAAATAAGAGTTACCATTATGTTTAATAATATTTCGTAAAGTTAATTCGTGGCTTAACAGGTATTGATATGGCAAATGAAAAATAAAGAAAAGTCCTCTTTAGGCTTGTCTTCTTTAAATGTCGTTCCTGATAGACATAGGTTACATTATCTGTTATAAATAGGCAAACCGTTGAATAAAGTTCTATAATATCTTCATATTTTTAACCTGTAGTACTGTTTAATTATGAAATTTAAGAAATATTTTTATTCTAAATTATGTCTTTCTTGAATATGAAGTTAAATAAACTAAATTACTTTTTTTTTCTTTCGTGTAACAACAAAATTTATATGTTCTTCAAGTTTCAAATTCCGTATAATTGGGAGGTTTTGTTTTCGAAATATTTTCATGGTGAGCGAAATCGAGAGTTTTAAAACTGCCTCATATAACTTATGTATTTATTTGTTTTAGGTCTTTTATGTTCCATGAAAAAATACATAATTAAATTGCCTATGTTATATTAAAACGTTTGGCCGAGTCAGCATTTTTATCAATTTTTTCATTGTAAATAACTGGCTATTCTATAGTCTTTAACATGTATATATGTTATTTTATAATTTTTCAATTATAATTGAGTAGTTATAAATGCATTAACATTGTAACAATATTTAAATTAAAATATCAGTTAAAGCTATTGTTTTGAATTAAACACAAAGCTAAACAATAAGCTATCTGTACTCTGCTTACCACGGGTATTGAAACCCGGTTTCTAGCGTTGTAAATCCGCAGACATACCGCTGAGCCATGGGGGTGGGGGGTCGCATCAGTTAAAGATTATTCAAATATGTAACTTATGTGAAAAATACTGCATTCCATAGTGTCATAGAGAGATTAATGACTACAATTAGCTGTATCAAACATTTTGTTCTTCAAAACTAATAAGATTTCAATAGATCTTTCGTACTAATAACGGTATTATGTTCATTACGCTGTTCATGGCTGCCAGGTAAAATACTATCATAGTTTTGTTGTAATGTTGCAAGAAAATTGATACCCTGAAACAAATAGGCCTAAGATTTATAATATATATTATGTAAATTCCACTTTCCCCCTCTGGCCCAGCATAGCCAGGTAGTTAAGACACTTAACTCATCATCCGAAAGTCGCGGGTTCAAATCCTCGTTATCATGTGACGGTCAGTCCCACTATTCGGTGGTAAAAGAGTAACCTTAGAGTTAGCGGAAGGTGGTGATGAATAGTTGCCTTTCCTTTAGTTTTACACTGCTAAATTAGGGACAGCCAGCGCAGGTAGCCCTCGTGTAGCTTTGCGCGAGATTAAAAAACAATCAAACTTATCTTTATTTGATGTTAAGATACTTTTGCTTCTAGTTCTTCAAGTTGTTCATTTCTCAGTTAAACTGCCAAAAACTGAGAAGAATAGCACCCAAAACTAACGTATAAATCAATTACAAGATAGTACATGAATGAGATCCTTTGTTAAATGTAATTTTTGTTACTGTAACACTTCGGTTTTTGAAACGTAGATTTATGTTTCTATAAATGTTCAATTTCATAAATATCTTGTTATGTATTTCCCTTCGCCTTTGAAATGTTCTTGAATATTAAAGGAGATTCAAATAAAGTTTGTTTGTTGAATTTCACGAAACGTTACGTGAAAGCTGCCTGCGCAAGTGAAGTGATAGAGTAAGATAAAATTCAGCTTGAAAACTTTACACACCAGCAACTCTTAGCCAACAAATAGTAGGAATGGCTGTCACATCATAACGTCTTTAAGGATATACTTGTTGTGTTCTGTTTGTCCCTGCTACCCCTACATTATTTTACATTTTCAAATTTATTTAATTTAATGTACGGCAATACCTCGCACAGTGCAGCTTAATCAGTACGGGATTCACTGTAGTGGGACTATATTTATATACGTATAAGTCTTTGGGTTCTTTTTATTATGGCTAACATTTTAATGAATATTTCTAGAAAGAGTGTGTGTTTTCTTATAACAAAGCCACATCGGGCTATCTGCTAAGCCCACCGCAGGGAATCGAACGTTTGATTTCAGCGTTGTATTTCCGAAGACATGCCGCTGTATTAGCGGGGTCTCTTATGAAAAGATTTCTATAAATTTGTGTCACTTGTTTATTCTAGATCTTTCTGCAAGCCTATAAAATGCGCATGCGCATTTATATACTATACAATATAAATCTGAGCATCACTTACATCCAGCGGCAGTTTAAGTTAAGCTTTTTATTCTTAAGCATGGATTTATCCTTTTACAGAGATCCCTTTATTATGCGTGAGAAAAGAATGTGTGATGACACCGAGCCAAAGAAACATAACTCGCACGAGACAAAGGAATAAATGAATCATCTATAAGACTGTAAAATGAAAGAACCAGTACAAACAGTATGGAATAGCTACCATCTGTTTTGCTTCGAAAACAATCGTAAAGAGAAGGAGCTCTCTAATGGTGAATATGGAACGTCTGCTATCAATATGGATAGAAGATTGCAATCAGAAGCGAATTCCTTTACGTCAAATGGAAATTCAAACGAAAGCTACGAGTCTTGTAAACGCCTTAAAAGAAAACGATGAAGAATGGGGAGCTATTGAAACATTTTCGGCAAGCTATGATTGGTTCTTTCGTTTTAAAAAACGCTCTGGTATTCATAATGTTCGTATTGCAGGCGTAAGTTCAAGTGTAGACAAAGATGCTGCTGAAAAATTTCCTAATGAATCTATAGAAATTATTAAAAAAGGTCGGTACAAAGATAATCTAATTTTTAATGTTGATGAAATGGGTTTATTTTGGGAAAAAAAAAAGCCTTTTTGAACTTTTCTATAAGAAAATGAAAAACTCTGTCACGTTAAAAGGCGTCAAAAAACAGTTTGACACTTGTTAGGCGGAAATGGATCTGACGATTTTAAATTAAAACCTGTGCTTGTGTATCGTGCGGAAACCCCCCGAACACTCATCAGCTGTGCAAAGAAGACTCTCGCAGTTGTTTGGCGATCAAATAAAAAAACATGGATCACGAAACCTTTGTTTGAAGACAGGTTAAAAAGTTATATTTGTCCTGCAATTGAACATTACTGCAAAAGAAAACAACTTAGACTTTAAAGCTATCCAACGGGACTTTGTGACTTTAAGGAAAATGCCAAAATTCATTTTCTTCAATACAACATCTCCACTGCAATTTATGAATCAAGGTGCAACGTTTAAAGTTTATTATTTGAAGCGAACTTTTCTCAAGCAATAAAGACTACAACTACAGAAGCTGCGCTACCTTCGACTGAATTCTGAAAAAATTACATCATCAGAAGTGCTATCGAGAATATGAACGTGGTTCGAAGTTAGCGACAGCAACCTGAGAGCAGTGCGGAAGCACGTTCTGCCTCATTGCGCAAGCGATTCCTGCGGCTTTGAGTCCGAAATTAGGGATGTTTCTGAAGACGTCGTCGAAATTGGACACAATCTAGGATTCGAGTCTTTGGAAGTTGCTAATGTTCGAGAGTGCATTTACACACATTCTCAAGCTCTCGACAATGATACACTCCTTAATTTATACCAAGATCGGGCAGGAAGAAGAAATGTCCACAATGTAACCAAGGTGCTAGTGAAGAGCGGGAAAAATAATTTCCCTTACATAAACTTGACAAAATGTTTAGAGCAATGGAGACTGCTTCAGACTTAATTATGAATCATGATCCAGACATAGAGCACAGTATTAATGCCAGATAAGCGTTGAAAAATGCCATTCGATGTTACCGAGAACTCCACAAAAAAAAAATGGTATAACTTAGATTAGATAGATTTTTCTTTAATCAGTGAATGTTTATAGTTTTCATTTTCTCAAAATAAAATTATCATTGTTTTAATTTTTCAGAATAAAGTTTATCAATTAATTTCTATGATCACCACGAATCATTACTTTTCCTATTGAAACTATTCCCCGTTCAGTGCCTAATCAATCAATGCAGTAGTTTTTTTCCCAACGCATTAATCACATTGTGCGAGGTATTCATGCATATCAAATTTATGATATTTGCAAACAAAAGTGAAACACACAATTTTCTTTCTTGTCACAAATATATTTTAACATTTAACAACAATACAATGTATACTAACGGTTATTATCAATAGTTGCTATAAATATTTTACAAACTCGCGAACAATATACAGTCTTATATCTGGTCTGGAACTGAATATTTTATCAACGGTTCAGGTCCATGACGAGCAAATTAATTCTGATACTCTTACACTTCGCTTAACACTCCTACGAAAAAAATATTTACATCCACTAAAGTGATTTTGGGGCCTATCAGGCCCCATATATTTTTCCAATAGAAACACAGTGATTTAGCAACATTAATTACAAACAACTTTAGAATGGCTCTGACAAACATTTTTTTTACAATTTGAGCAAACAATTTTCGACTGTCTATCTTTTGATTTGCCGCACAAATAGCATCGTCCTCTTTTTGCCCTCTTTGCAGGCGGTTCACATGAGGTTGTTTTGTCATTATCTTTGCAGTAAATTTCTTTGATTTCAAGCACCAATTGCCGTATAAATTCTCTTATGGTTCTTGATTTATGTTGACGAAGAAATTCTGGATGTTTTGTCGAGTATAGAACGAAAGCATTGTACGCAGCAAGATCTAGAATGTTATAGAATATGCAGACTGACCAGCGTTTTGATCGCCTCTTTGTTGTATAATATCTCACCAGTTGATCGAGAGTGTCGACACCTGCCTTCGTTGCATTGTAAAGATTGAAGATTTCGGGCTTTCCATTCTCTTCCACTTCACCAGACTGATGCTGAGAACTCAGTAGTAGCACATAATTTCCTGGTTTGTCTGAGTGCCTGAGAAGAGTGATGTCATCATGGTAGAAAAACTTTGGTGATAACTCTCTAGATTTTGCATTTATTTCAGGAGGCAGGAAGGTTCTTGATTTCCGTATGGTTCCAACAAGTCCTGTTCTTTTTGTTCGTAGGTACTTGGCAAGTGTCATTGTTGTGAAGAAATTATCTGTCGTTATTGTCCTTCCTTTTCCAAGAAATGGCTGACTCAGTTCTCTGACTATTCTTTCTCCTTGATTTGTTTCTGTCGTATTTCCAACCTTTCCAGTATAAATTTGAGCGTTGAGGAGGTAACTTGTCTTTGCATCTGTTAGGCACCAAATCTTTATTCCGTATTTGCCTGGCTTTGTCGGAATGTATGTTCTGAAGCCAACTCTTCCTTTGAAGTTACATAGTTGTTCATCCACTGTCAGGTATTCGCTTGGGTTGTAACTGTTTTTGCAATTTTCAATGAAAAAATTCCAGACTCCAGAGATGGCGGCATCTTTGATTTCTCTATTTCTTTGAGAGTGGATGTCAAATCTGATTTTTGAGCACATTTTTTTGAATTTGTCTTGTGTAATCAGTTTTCGCAAAAATGGCAAACCGAATTCGGTTGAAAACATTTCGTCTATCGATGCATTTTTGGATTTGCTTATTCCATGGAAAAGATTAGCTGCGATCCATTTCCAGAGGTCTTCTTCACAAATTGGTTCTTTCATGACGGTGTTTGTTGAGTGTATGATCTGTTCCATCATATTATCAGAAATGAAAATTTTGAATGTTTCGAATGGTGTAGAGACTCTTGGAGCAGCTTGCCTTGTAATGCCTGGGTTTCCATTGAATATATTGAGAGCTGCGGTTCTCCTGTTGATCCTTGAAGGTGTTGTTGAATAATGAAAATTCTTATCTTTGGACAAAAGTTCGTTCACTGGCATCGTAGTAAGATCTTCTTGATTACTTTCTTCACTTTCAGAAGGGTACGGCGCGATTTGTTCATCATTTTCGGCTTCAGAAGGATCATCATCACAACTTTCAGAGTAGTCTTCGACATTATCATGTTCACTTTCATCGTCGGATGGTTTTGTCAGTAAATGTACAGCTTCATCAAGAGATATCATTTTTGACACGGTTTGAAGATTTCAGCTCCTATATATATAGGATTTGTGGATTCTTCTAGAATATTCTAGAAGCTTCAAAAATATTCTAGATTATTCTAAATACTTCTGTAAAGTTTCTAGAATGTTCTAAAACAGGCGTGGGCAAACTAGGCAATAATCAGGACCGTCTAAAATTATTGTTGGAGTAGAGTTATTATCTTAAATATCCATCTTTTGAAAAAAAAGTTGTAAAATTAATATATTTTTACTATAATTTGCTTTTTTCGGTTGCCCAGGCCTGTTCTAGAATTATTCAGGAAATAAATAAAGTCATTTTTATGTTTTTTGATCTGGGGCCTAATAGGCCCCAAAATACCCTTAGTGGATGTTTTAAAAAAATTTTAAATATTATTTCGCAAATGTCTGAAAAGTCAAAATATTATTGCTCCTTAAAATATAAAGGGATAGGGTCAGTTAATGGCAATTTCATTTAAATACAAAATTATTAGCCTAATATTAATAACCTTTCAAGTTGCTCTGGGGCCTATTAGGCCCCAATTTTCGTAGGAGTGTTAAGCTAGCTCGCTGTCTTTTCTTGGCTGGCTTCACACTTCTTACAAGCAAACGTTTTTTCGACGAAAATGTTTCATACACAACGAAATCAACGCTTATCCCTCTTGAGGAAAAAACTCTAGTAACCCAAAAAAAATACTTGTTTCTCTTAGAAACTAAATGTATATCCCCGCCTTCGGAATAGGGGGCAGCATCGATTACTGGGTGATATCTTAGCTCTCTGGCATACCACGTGATTCTTATCCATATTTGTTTTATAATGATTTTGTGTCCAATTTGCCAGTTTTGATGCCAAACACCATCTTTTCTCAACTGGAATAGGAACCGACTATAGAGAAGTTATAAATAAAATGTATTATTTTTTATTTTGAAAACTAGAGCACCAGAAAAGGAAAGAAATGCCAAAGCAATACAGCACTAGCAGACATGTTTCTTCAGAATGTTTAAAATTTTCACAAAAATGGTGTTGTTTGATTGTACCAGAGACTGTTTTTACATCATTTAGATACGTTTTATACATATATGGATGCAAGGCGGTGCGATTGTCCCCCTCACACCTATTACCATTTTACTAACGTAGTTCCTTTAGCTTTTATTGTAAGCTCCCTTGCATTTAAAAGTATGAAAAGTTCAAATACACAGACTAATCTTTCAATCACAAGAAAAAGTTTTATAGAACAGTTTGATCCTCTGGAAATTTCAATTGGTTGGTTTAAAACACGTTCAAAGAACAAATAAATACAATAAAGATCTCTAAACCAGTAAGATTAGCTAATAAATCTGCATTGATATGATTGTGACTGGAGAAAAGCCAAGACAGTAGTCAACGTTAAAACACGTCCAACAGTTAAGCCTGAACTGAGATCGAAAAATGAAACTAGATATTTCGACCCTCCCCTTCTCACGGTAAGTTAAAGAACAACAAGTGCTTTTCTTACTGAACTCTCTCTTTACTGAAGTCCAAGAGTGCTTATAATAATAAAAGGAACAGATGGTTACTTGTACTAGAACAACAAAGCAACAAGTGACTTATGACACTTATTTCCTTACTTTACAAGCAAAATCACGAAAACAAAAAGTACGATAACAACTAATCAATTACTGTAAATTATAACTTTATTTTTAATAGTTTAATTTTTGTCCATTAGAGGGTGTTTTTCTTCTTTTTACATGAATAGTGATTGGTAAATTCTAGAAAGTTCATGAAAGTTTAGGCTACTGTAGAAGCTGAAAACTTCCTGTATTAGGTAAAAATCTGCCCAACGATAAAACACGTTTCAACACAATGAATAATTGCATCTCGAAATTCAATTTCCTCTTGTCTTAACAAATTCATCATTCACGACTTGAAGTCCACATTTAGAAAGATGAAGCATGTATTTGATGCTTGCATATATTGTAATGTGTTGATCTCTGTGTTTCAACATGCCTTCCTTGTTTTAGCACGTTACATTCAGTTACGTATACAGTGTACTTCAGATGTTGATCTTTGTGTTTCAACATGCCTTCCTTGTTTTAGCACGTTACATTCAGTTACGTATACAGTGTACTTCAGATGTTGATCTTTGTGTTTCAACATGCCTTCCTTGTTTTAGCACGTTACTTTCAGTTACGTATACAGTGTACTTCAGATGTTGATCTTTGTGTTTCAACATGCCTTCCTTGTTTTAGCACGTTACTTTCAGTTACGTATACAGTGTACTTCAGATGTTGATCTTTGAAGTAGACTTTTTCAATACAAATATGACTGCTGCGTCACTGAAAACTAATTTAAAGCCACCGATGAAAAATAACACTTTTTTGTAACCAATGCAGTCAAAATCAAATATTACAAGTCATTAGTCTTACCTAGTCTGTACCAGCATGATTAAAAAAAATTATTATCTCCAAGAGTTTAAATGTTATTAGAAATTAAATGTCTGATAATGCTACTATGTAGCTCAGTTCAGTGCAATATTTCGAGTTGTCAAAATGTCTAAAGAAATTTTATACAAATAAATAATTAAAGTATAACAAATTTCAAATACTTTTTTTAGTTTCATCTAACAGTTCTAAAAAACGATTCTGTGTAGTTCAGTCAGTCATTTACGATTGCATTGTTTTATTAACTGTATAAAAACTACAGTGTAACGACTACTATTTAGGATTATTTGTATTTATCTCTAAATCTTTGGTCATATTATCTATACTTTACTGTATATTAATGAAAAGGAAAAAAATATTGTCAAAAATAATAGTGACCTAACAATGCTATAAAAGCTAAAAAACAACAACAACATTATCTGAGTGACCAAATTCACGTCCTTTCTACAGCAGAAACAATGAAGCTAAATAATTACTTAGTTGATGAAAAGTAAATGTCAACTTTTTTTCACATTTTGTAAAAAAACGGATAAAATGAGTCGTGAATGTGTGACTAAATTTACAGTGAAAGTTTTGGGACTCATCAGGTTGGGAGTTTCTGTTGTTGTTTATATACAGTGGAGCGCCATTAAGCCGCGGACCAGTAAACCGCAAAATCGCTTAAGCCGCTGTAGCAAGTCTTGCAAGCGAGGATTATCGCGGCTCACCGCTAATTTAAGAACGTGTAAAAAACGCGGCTTACGAATTTAATCCTGGATTTATAACTTCAAGGGGATATTTAAAAAGTATTTGCTTTAATTTGGGAAATAAATAAAATATATTACAATAGAAATCGACCGTTAATCTACCTTATCCGCTCTCTATGTCAGCTTTATGGAGGCCGCCATTGTTACCGAATCACACCTCTCCATACATTAAAGTTAATCCGCGGTAAATCCGTGTAAAAAGTGATCAATAATTTAAGTATTATTTTTAATTCGATAATCCGATATAATGATCACGCAATGGCCCGGATGAGGCTCCTCGGCGGAGCTGTTGGCGACTTCGGCTTTTCAGTCACAAAGGTTTAAGCCGCGGTTAAGCAGGTTGACCCCCCCAAATACCGCAGCTTAACGGCGCTCCACTGTAGCTTGTAATACTTTTGTTCTTTTTCTTAGCTTTTATGGTTCAAGAATATTTTCTGATACGGATTTTTATTTTTTTACGGTCTAAATCTGCCGGATTATTCAAGATCTAAGTATTTTTTCTCACAAGTCAAGTGATATATAAAAGAAACAAAACAAGTAAAAATAAAGCGATTTAAGAAAAGAATGACCTAGTAATACGTAACAGTTAATAATAACATTTCAAAAAAGAAATGTTTGATGTGAAAGATGTTATTCGAGTTGTATGTCTGGTGGAATTCAACATTTCTATGAAGTCCCAGTATGAATACGTTTTGTTGTCATCTGACCATGTACCTCTCGTATAAATAATAATGCAAAAAAAAAAAAAATCTGAAAAGAAAAACTACATCATCACTTTGTTTCTGTACACTAAGCTAATAAATTTAGTACTAACTCATTTAATAGCTTTGGGGCTAAATCTATTTGAAGGCTAGTTTCGGAATGTCATGTCAGTCTAGAAATATGTTCTCATTAGAAGCTTCTACCTTCTCATAACTAGTACTTTCAGATGTGCGACTCTGTGGGCTTGAGTACTCATATCTGTTTCTAATGCTTTTCGCTCTCGTTCTAGTCTCAGAATTACAAATAAATATTAAATTTGTTAAATGTGTTTCTACAGCTGTGTGGATCCTACTTCCAGTGATACCTTTCTTCGTAAGATATATCCTTACAGGTACCAAACAATATTCAATAAAATATAAACAAGCTGAGAAAAGTGAAATTTTGAGACTACATATAAAATTTTGAAGTTCTTGTCTGATAAGATATAGAATCGACTTCCATGTAATTTACAGTGATATTACTTAAGTTTCCTCTGCAAAGCACCTATTTTATTTATTTAAAGTTAATTACTTATGGATCCCCTGTATAATGCCTGTTTTATTTATTTCGAGTGACATTACCATTTATGGCTCCTCTGCAAGACGCAAATTTAATTTTTCGTTTTGACATTACTTATAATTCCCCTGCAAAGCGCTTGTTTTGCTTATTTGGAAGGTAGTGGATTTAGCGTTACACGTTTATTTTAATACATACATTTCTTCAGTTTGATGAGTGTGACGTATATAGTTGAATGTGTATTGCGCAAGTCCTACCAATTCTCTAAATTTGTAAAAGATATTTGTTTTACGAACATGCTAGCGTGTTCGATCATTGTTGTAAGTTCTAGAATCTCGCGTGATTCGTATAAAAGCAGCTTGCCTAAAAACGGCAACAGAATATTATTGGTCAGCTACAGGTCAGCCTCGGACGCTATAATTGTGATTAACGCTTATTAATTGGAAATCTACAGAATTTGACCAGGAACTTTACAGATTTAGAACGTTAGAAACCTTTTAACTTTACTAAACTAAATTCGGACGTTTTCATTTCTACCAGGACATTAAATATCTCGTCGGTAAAAAACAAACTTATAAGCGCTATGAAGTTAACCAAGCTAACTAGCTAATTGATTGGCTCGGCGTGCATTAGATCTTCAATAACAATATTCAGTTTTAGACTGGATATTGTCTGTAAGTTTGTAAAACTTGTATTTAAACCATCGTTTGTAACAACTATTAGTAATCACTGTTATTATAAAGTGTATTGTTGTTTGTATAGTAAAATATATTTGTATTAACAAATAAAATTACATATATTAATATTGTTGGCAAATATCATAATTTTGATCCTTATTAACATTTAATTAACTTCTAAACTAAAATTTCCGACTGTTTGAAATATTAATACGTAAATAATAAATCCGAGATAAATTATAATACATGCAAAGTGTCCAATATTTGGAGACTGCACACAGTGGTGCCCCCGCTAGTACGTATATATCGGATTTACAATGCTAAAATAAAGTGGGCTGAGCAGATAGCTCTATGTGTGGGCCTGGCATAATACGTAACAGGTTATAATGTGTCAATCCCACATTCGTTGGTTACTTATGGTAGTCTTACACTGCTAAATTGCAAAGATAGCTCCAGCTTTTTTATTTATTTGGAGTAATATTCTTGTGGTTCTCCTGCAAAGCGCCTGTTTTGTTTATTCGTCATTTTCTTCATCTGAAAATTACATCTATCTTAAGTAACGCAACATTGTTAAGAGAGTGACCAGGGAAGTAAGAAGTATTTTTCGAAATATTGAAACAATCATGTTAATCTGAATTGATTGTTGCTTTTACATGATATACTTTGTTTCGATGAGAGATGTGTTACAGATTTTAAACGTGTTTCATGTTTTTTGTCATAAAAGTAACGTTTGAGACATAGCCCATCTACCTGTCGTAGGAACGAACCCAGTTCCCGAAAACTTTCGTTTTGTCAGCCACTGGAGTGTAGAAATCTGATGATTAATCTTGGTATTTGATGATAAAGAGAAACTTAAGAGTTGGTGACGGATAGTGTTAACCACCTACCGTCCTCTATAATTTATCACTATAAAATTAAGGACAACTAATGCAATAACCCTCTAGTAGTTTTGCACAAAATTCACTAAGCAGAGAGTATATGTTTAGTACTCATAACTAAAACGAACAAATGGTTGTATTTTATCATGTTAAGTATTTTATGTTAATTAAGTCTTTTCTACATTACTGTGTTTCTAATTTGCAGTCATATATTTGAGTTAAACAAAGTATTTTTTTTTTAAATATTGAACCAGAATAGCAAATTATCTTAACACCTATATATGGATTAATTAACTAAATTATTCAGAACATCTGCTATAGATCTTAGCTCTCCTTCGAATGTTCACCTTTCAGTTAGCGCTTACTTTACGAATTTACAGTGTAAATATCTGGGTTTCAATTTCTTGAGAGTGCAGATTACAGAAAGTTCATTGTAAAACTTCGTGCTACAATAATAACAAAACTCCTTCTGGAACTTTCTGAACGACCCCCAGAAGTACAGCGGTATGTCTGCGTACTTACAATTGCAAAGAAACTGGGTTTCAATACCTGTGAGGGGCAGAACACACACAGCCCATTGTGTAGGTTTACTGAACTTCACTCCTGAAAAAACAAAACAAAAATAGCCTCTGCTGCTGCCATCTGTACGCGAATACTCCCACTAAATATGATATGTGAAATTTGTGTTCAAACTAAAATTGCATGTAAATAACACATGCATCGATGATTTGAGAGTTACAGCTGTGAAACTGTCACAAAATCCTCCTAAAACCGCAATATGGAAATATCTGAAGTGAGGTGTGTATTGTTTTAAAATGAAAGTTAACTTCTCTAAAGCGAACTTTTCAGTTAGAATTAAGAAGAAACCTCTATGTTTTACCCACTCAAAGTAAGGTATAGTTATAAATAGAAAATGGCTAATATCATAGAACAGTAACATGAGAATTCATCGTTTCTCTCAACTGCTCTGATCACCCAGCCATGATTACGGTTCTACCTGAGAAGCACGTGCTTGCTTCACTACATTCACACAAGTTCTGTTTAAATTTTTTTTTTATAATCGTGTCAAATTACATGAATATTCATAAACTTAACTTAAAATCATCACTAAGTAATACTAGTACCGTGATATATTAATAAAGATATATTACACTATTTATGACATTGAAAAAATATCATAACAGTTGCTTGGAACTCTTCTTATATTGGCGTTTTATGAGCAGTATAGTTTGTTTTCAATAAGAAATAACACATGTATTAAGGAAGTAAGCGATAAGACGTACAAAGATAATTAACCTTCAGATTACTGATATGTTTTTATACAGTTTATTACCGATGAAGTCCATATTTATTTCAAGTCCTACTATTTCAGCGTAAATAATTGACCAAATGTCACCAAATAAATATATAGATCAGAAACATTCTTTTAAAAGCTGATGGAACTTAGTTAAATATTTATGGCTTAAGAGCAGTCGTAAACCTGCACTCAAACCTACTTTTATTAATAAAAACAACATTTTTTTGCGATAATCTGGTGGGACAACAGTAAGTTTACAGACTTAAAGTGCAACAGCTCGGAATTTGATTCCTCGCGGTTGACATATCAGTAACAAATATGGTTTTGCTCTGAATCAAACAAATTGTTTCTATGCATCAATATAACTTAGTTTTCTTATAATAAGATGCACAGAAAATAAAGATGTACTTTGTGGAACCAGCAGAACTAAAAAATTATGAATTCAGTCGATTTGTTGTATATTGATTAACTCAGTAAATTAGAAATTACAAGGCCTTCTATGTGCATTTAATTTCTTTATTTCTGGCTAGAGGACGCTTATAACAGATATAATCCATTGTGTTACTCTGCGCCAAACAAAACAAAACAATTATATACATTTTATTTTAGTTTGTGAAATACAATTTTTAAAGTAGTACATTTATTATCCTTATGTTTCTTCAGGTGTTAGCAGCAAAAGATGTCATGTAAGTCCCTCCTGGGCACGGCAGGCAGTAAGTTTGGAATCCATTGTCATAGTGACCAGGAGGAAATGGGTCTGAAAGCGTTAAAAGTACATAGGTAAGCATTTATTTACCCAGTGTTAATTTTTATTGTTCTAACAAAGTCTTTAGTATCAAAAAACGTATTTGCTGAACTAAAATTCCATATTTATAAAAGTCATTCATCTATTTGTGTTTAATGTGAACAGTTTAAAGTAATTGAGTGACACATATACTTACAACACCTGCCAGCATCTCTTCGGTATCCTCGAGTACAGTTGAGGTTCTCAGCTGGAACATACACTGGGGAAAACAACAGAGAGTTAATATTTTTTAGCACGTTTTGTGTCACCGTTTGAATTTTAAGGTTTTTCACAATGAGCACGACGCACTAGTTATAATATTAATTATGACTCACTCTGTAAAATAACAACATTAATGTTACTTTTAGTGAGAAAAATAAAACGTGTCAAAACAGTTTCCTAACAGTAGACTTTTGTTTCTTTATGTTCTTCATAATTAAGTTAACTAATGAAACTAATCACACAAACTTGGAAATTTATGAAATTACACACGATCTTTTTATATATTACGTTATATCTATAGGTACATTTGATTTCTGTTGGTGTTTCCCTTGCAAAATTCTTATTTCTAACAGATAAACGTAAAACTGTTGTCACTGTTTATGTTTATATCAGTTATGAAAGTACAGGTTCTTTTGGGAATATTATGTTGGTAAAATGATCAGTATATGATTGTGTCTTACAAACAACAAAATATCAAATAATATCCATATAATGCAGAAGTTGCATGAAATGCATTCCGAGTAAATTTTTCATTTGAAGTTAATATAAAAGTTAATACTTCATTTTTTGTGAATTTATCAAGATAAACAATATTGGGATATAACACCTTTCGCTGTAAATTTTAAATATTGTTTATTCATAATACGTTATTAAAACACTTTGTAGATATGATTTGTGTCTTTACAGTTCATAAGATTTTTCTTCAGTATACAGAAGTTGAGTTCATTATATCAAAATAACTTTGGAGCCTCACCACTTCTCTATACAGGTTTTGCATAATCCATCTAGTCTCTGATCACATAGAAATCCATAGTTACTACATCAGTGACTTGAATGGTATGTCTGTGTACAAAAACATGCATATCTATTTAATTGCTCACCGGTTTATCTCGTTCCTATACTGAGATATTTTTTTTTACGTACTGTAGCTTGGAACACTTAGGCGGTTTTTATCTTTTACATTTGTGTTCGTATGGCTTGTTGCAGGTCTATTTCCAAATTGTTCTGATGAACCAAAATTATTTTTTCGATGCTCTCAAGTACAATAAATATCTTTGTTTCAAAAAATTTATATTCTCATTTGAATATCTTTTAATGATTCGAGCATATAAATATTTACATTGGAAAGATCTGTTCCATACCTTTCCTAAAAACAAACAATTTTCGGTTGCATCACACCATTTACGAAATGTTAATCTGTGTCATAAAGTAGTTCTGATAAATTCTGTTCTACCGCTATTTTATATGAGATTGAGTCACATTATTTGTCAGGTTGCTTTTTCAAAACTGTTTTGGTATGGCTTACTAATCCCTATAAACTGTAAAGTATTATTGTTATGAACATCAGTGGCAGCCTGTCATTGATAGTGTATGTTTACAATACGAGTGCCAATAAGATTACGAGTTCGTCTTCATCACTACCCTGAAATAGCTCTTTTTAGGACATCTTTAGCATCAACTGATGGAATGTGATGCATCATCCAAGAGTATATTACAGCTGTCAATATCAACATCTTCAAATAATATGTCGACCCACTTAGCACCTTGGAGTTGGGCAATATCACCCATTACTGGAGTAGTTGGACCAGTATATGGACAAACAAAGGGTCCTGGGGTTTATCTTTAGAATGTGTAACATTGATGGTAACATTTATAATAATAATATGTCAACATGTTTACCAATACTTATTCATACCATTCTTCAACATTAACACTTCCTCTCATGAAAATTAAGAGAAACTGATTTCATGTTATCTCTAAAGTAATAATTCATTGTAATAATCTATTTTATGCATTTATATTTCTGAGGAATCCACTTGAAGCTAATAAATTTTGATAATAAATGGGTAACTTAAACCTTTTTATTACAAAACTCATATATAATTCGACGTTTGTAGGTTATAAAGCGATTACGAATGAGATTTGAAATAACGGTGATATAGAGAAACCTCAATCAACAACGCGATACTCACCCAGTCAATAACCCCAAATACAATAAACAAAATACCTAAATTTTTCTAAAAATAAAGCAAATACAATACTGTCACTTATAAAATACACTATGGCAACTTCCACGTATTTTATGTCGGAGAAACAAGCCCAAAACTCAAAACAACTTTCATGTAACACAAAAAAATAGAATCTCACTTTTTAAATTGAACACTGAAACTCAAATAAATATACAACACGTAAGTTTTAAATTCCAAACAGAGAATCCAACATCATTAGACGATAAACCAAATAATTCCTTGTAATACAAGGGCAAACACACGTTAAACCAACATAAAGAAACACTTTTATATCTATATTAATAAACATCAATAAATCTTGTTCGATGTATTATAATTTGAAGATGATAATTTTAATATACAATATTTTTTAATTTATAAAATATTCTGAGAATACTAAGCGTAACGCAGCTAGTATTAGACGGTTGTTAAAAAATATCATATCAAGATAAGACAGTTCAATTATCATTAGAATTAAATTATATATAAGATAACGTATCGTTTTGTGAACGAAATCGATAAAAACACAGTTTAATTAACGTAGATGGGAATGTTTTAAAATTCTTATTTGGTGCAGTAACAACAGTTCGATCAGCAGAGATAAATCTCGAGAGAAATTATTTACTTTGTAGGTGAACAAATGAATAATATGAATTATTTAACAAAACCAACTGAATACCATGATGAGAAAAGTATTCAGATCATTGGTAAGTATCGCAAATATATCAATACATATCAGAGAAAAAGAAAATTAAAATATATAAAACAAGAGCTGAGATGTTAGTTTTCAATGACACAATTCAGGATAATTGACTGTAGTTAGCTTTTACGGTGGAAAACAGTAGATCCGAATTAGCTAAGTCAGTACAAGCACTGTTTATGACCGCAAATAGAAAGTTCAGTTCTCGCTTTCTACTCTAAGTAAGCTATCAAATCTGTTGGACAAAAGTGAAAGATTACCTCACACTTAGAGTTTAAGGTCCCAATGCAAAGTTATCAGATTTTCATTTATTACACGTGGACTGATATTAATACAGCTACAATAAGAGATATCTTGAAAATGTTTAGACAAATTATTACATAGAACTGTACTTATTGTACTTATTAATATCAGTTCACGTGTAATACATGAAAATCTGAAAACTATATGTAAGGACCACAAACTGTAAGTATGAGATAATCTTCTTTCACTTTTGTCTAATAGATTTGACAACTTACTTAGAGTAGAAAACAAGAACTTAACTTTCTAATTAACTGTAGAGAATGACAAGTTTTTCGAATGATCAAACACACATAGTTTTTTTATAACAAAACCACATCGGGCTATTTCCTGTGTCCACCGAGGGCAATCGAACTCCTGATCTCAGCGTTGTAAATCCATAGACTTACCGCTGTCCCATCGGGAGACTTTCATTAAAACAATAACTCCATGAACATAGTTATTTAATGTTAGGTGTTAACTGACTTTAAATGTTGTCAACCCAAAACTGGTTTATTGTCATTTCGATTATAAGACTACAATGATAAAGTTAAGAAACACTGGCTACCTAAAACTAGATAGAAATTCCTTTGGATATTGATAAAAAAATAAGCGTTCCCTCCGTTTGTTTCTCTATAGTTATGTACAAAGTTAGATAACAAGCTAGCTGTGCTCTGTACATACGGGGTTTTCAGTGTATAAATCCACTGAGGAGCGAACTCTTCACCTCATCAAAACTTCTAGTTTTCACAATGAAAACAAATTATTTCGTACAATAAATAAATTCATTAAACTAACATACAAACAACATGGATCAAACCTATTTTGTTTGAATACAAATTTTGTATTCAAAAAGTTGTAATTTGCACATCAGTTTACTGAAAGAATGAGTGAAAAGTATATAATTTAATATCAGAATTTTAAAATTCTAATTCAGTGTGATTACGAGTGATAGGCACTATAATAACTATGTTAATAAACCTAGCAAGAATTTCGGGGAAGTACCAGTAAATTTAAAATATGGGGGAACTGATCTCGTGTGTTTCCTCCTTGTCAATTCATCTGGGAACCATATGCTATAACACAAAATGTGTGCATATGCTTTAATTCCGCCTGAAAAGAGATGTTTCATAACAATTACCATTCTGGGCACTCTTTTGAGCTTTGCAATTATCGCCCCTGTTTTCAGGCGATTATATCCCTGAAAAAGGATATTACTTATTTTCCCTGTGAAGCCGTTAAGAGAGGGTCCTTATTTAGGATGTCAAATGTTTTGAGAGGCATAATGCTAAAAGTCAGATTTCTTTGTTTTAAATTTCGCGCAAGGCTATACTCGGGCTATCTGCGCTAGCCATCCCTAATTTAGCAGTGTACGACTAGAGGGAAGGCAGCTAGTCATCACCACCCACCGCCAACTCTTGGGCAACTCTTTTACCAACGAATAGTGGGATTGACCGTCACTTTGTAACCCCATTATGGCTAAAAGAACAAGAATGTTTGATGTGACTGGGATTCGAATCCGCGATCCCTTGATTAAGGGGGAGTTGGGGGAGGAGGTGACATCTAGAGATAAATGTAATTTTTATCACAAACATTTGAATTCATTTAATTCGTATGCTAAAAATTATTTTAATAATTGTCAAATGAGGCTTGTTTCAATAAATAAATGTATGTTTCACATGTTATTGAATATTCTTCTTATGAATGATATTTCCTGAAAAAAAGAACGGTAGAAACGAAATTTTAAGCAGATTGTTATTTATTTTTTCTGGAGTTCATGGTCGTTAAAAGTATACAATATACTGTACTCCAGTAAATTAAAACTTTAACAAAACTTTTAAAAGACACTTTTATGTCGTTGTCAACCATAACACAAGAATATTTTTATTTTGAAACGTTTTTGTATTTATTCAGATATAAGATGGCCATAACTTGCAAATACAACAACACTCTGCTGTATTTTACATTCTGTATTGTGAGAACGTATAATTCAGATCGCTAGATAAGATAAATGTATTTTTAAACAACAAACAGGAAGGTCGGAGAACAAACGGTGATAATAAAAATAACAGAAGTGACAATAAGACCAACAAAAAAATAAGAGAAGATAAAACCTTAAAGGTAACTGATAACGAACATCTAAACAAAAACCAGTGAAACCTCTGTTTCAAAAAAATTATGGATACCAAAGAATAAAATTATAGCAAAATAATTTGTCTAAATAATAGAAACAGGTAAATTGCCTGAACTTGGTATAAAGTTCATATCTTTACTCTCTGTAAGAGAAGTGTATAATATTAAACTACATAAATAACATTACTTGTTAATGATACTGACTAGAAGTTCTAAAGCTATTTGAGAGTTGAGCACTTGCAGCAATATAGTTTCTAAATCTAACTGAGATAAAGTTGTTCATAGTGTTCATGGTAAGTATCTGATAAAACTTACATTTACATACATCCCGTAAAGAGGGTCCAGGGTTTGTAAATCGTCTTTCTAAACAAGCCGAACATTTGCAGGATCCAAAATAACCACTGTGACGGTCCTTGGGACAGGGTACACGTTCTTCTTGTTGTTTACTTCTGAACTCTCCAGGAGGGCATGAAACTTAAAGAAATGAATAATTTATAACTTATATATTTAACCAAATCCTACACATCAAAAAGTTGATAAAACAAGAAAATTATAGATAAATATGTTATAGTATTTATAAGTTTTCTGTAAGAGGTGCTTTGTTAATATATTTCCCAAAAGAATCATCAGATATATGGAATGAATAGAAAACAAATAGTAGAGAGCAACTTGAAATAATGTGCATATATGTATGAAAAATATATTTTTTATGTATTCTAAATTGATTTATTATTGTTAACTTATAAATATTACATAAAACACACAAATCTTCGGATATTAAAGGACACTCTTGGGTTTCCACAATAAGGCACTCTTTGGTAAGTTCCTTAACAATGAAAGCATATTCCAAGATTTTTCATGCAAAAGGTTTATCTATGTTTCAAATTCATTGTGTTTTAAACTATGAAACATTTAATATGGTTTAAATTTACTAATTAATAAAATAATTTCCATAATTTAGTTTGTTTGTTTGGAATTAAGCACAAAGCTACACATTCGGTAGAGAAAATGAATATTATTTTCAAAATCTATGAAACTGAATTATAGGAAATCATGCCACTCAACTTGCTACTGTTCTTGGAGAAATCTAACAAACACAATCTGTTAGTTTTCTTGTCCTAGAATGATGCCAGTCTTCATAGCCACCATATTTCAACATGTATATTGGGATATCTGGTTTTTGAGCTCTTAATATATACATAGTTATTACTGTTGTTGCCTGTGCTGTCTTCACTGATCAGCAACTTCCATGAATGGATGCTGTGTGGAAAAATAAGAAAAACATTTGTTTAACAAAAGTGCATATTCTACATCACATACAGTTTGGTTAATTAGTCTTTTTATACAGTACTGTGTGAAAGTGTTAGGACAAAAGAATATTTTGTCATTCTTTCTATTGTATGGGAGTAATTCTTCCATGTTATTACTGACTGTAGTGATAGTGGTGATTCACTGATCACTTTTAACAATTAAATGAGCCAGGATAGTGTTACTTATTATTTTTAGAATTCCCTACACTTGTACCTTGAACATGTCATAAGGGTTCTGTTTGAATGAATATAGTGATAAAATTCAGGGCTTGAAATAAGTGTCATGGTACTGCATGCAATGTATTAACTGTGTACAAAGAAGCTAGCATTTTGTACCAGTATATACTAGAAGGAATAAATTAAATAGCAAACCACAAATAAATCTTGATAAAACAGTAATAACACATATACAATGTTATCTTGTCATTCCACAGACCAAAATGTCCAAGAATTGTCAGTAGAGCAGATAGTTTGCATAAGAGCTTTATGTGATACTAGTTGATCTCTCCATCAAATTTATCTCTATGAGATGGTGCCATAGTAAGCTGAAGTTTTCACAACATAAGATGAACAGCCAGTAATAACAATGAATTCCTACATTTAATGAAACTGCTTTTTTGGTGTGTGTTATGAGGATAATAGGTTCAACTCAAACAAACATAGCCTCGTAAAATAACAGTAATTTATACCACACCTCTAAGAGTTCAGATGCAGTGTATCGTTTATTGATGTCCACTTCTAGACACCTGTCCAGGAAGTCTTGAAACACTGGAGACAGGTTGTCTTTATTTTCAATGTTCGGTCTTCCATTTTTTTGATATTAAATCAAATACCTGGAAAAGAGTGTGACTTGATGACTAAATCAATAACCTAACTTAACAGTATGTACAAATTTTTGGATAATCCTTCCTAATAATGTCTAAATATCACTAAAGGTATACCTTTATAGTAGTTAAATACTGTGGGTGAATTATCTAGTGTTTTAGTGTTTATTTTTAGGGGGGTAACAAAATGGTAGTCATACTACTGCAGAAAATATAGTTTAAGAAGTTGAAAGATAATAATATAACATGTACATTCCACAACATTCAATAATTAACTGTTTGTTACTGTATACAGTCTTGTCAAATGTTCATTGTTGCTGTCATCACTATCTTCAATACATCTTCATGTTTGAATAATATGAACAGTGTTATTTTTGTTTTGTTTTTCTTATAGCTATTCTCCGTAGTTGGTGAAAGACATTCTTGACAAAGCATACAATTGGGTTTTAAAGTACAAATATGTAGCTTTTAAGAATTTGGGTAGTGGTTGTAAATGTACCAATATTTACCATGTCACCACTTTCTTGATGATAAGGAGGTAGACCATTGACCATTTCAATGGCTGTTATGCCAAGGGACCAAATGTCAACCTCAGGTCCATACTCTATCTGTTTTACTAATTCTGGAGCCATCCAGTGACGAGTTCCAACCAATGATGTTCGCTTCTTTTGTTCTGGGGAGAGCTGAGCACTTGTTCCAAAATCAGCTATGTGATGGAAAGAAACAAACGTTAAGTTACCATTTGAGAGAAAAAGAAAACATAAATAACTGGTAGTCAGCCTTACAAAACTAGCTTAACTCTAATTTAGGTTTCTTCTGCTCTTATCGTAAATTTTGACTGTAAAATAGAAATATTTAATCATCCAAATGCACAAATAAAACTTGTCAGCATGCGAAAAGTAGATATAAATCCCTTAAATAATGTCAAATCCAACTAAATATACAATTTAGTTAATTTTATAATTACCAAATACCTAAATCCAACACTTAAAATACAGTCTGAAAATGAAATTATTTCCATTTTTGCAATCGATTTGCCACAGATTTCCTTTTCTTTATTCATATGGATCATATATTTATAAACGTTTAGGTATCAAATCAGAAAATAATTTATGATAATTTCTTGCAACAATGTGGGCTAGTAGTTCATTTGACATAGATTGTATTGTTGCTAGTAAGTACACATAAAATCTTCCTTTTATGTCAAGTTACAATCCTATTGATTAACAGCACAATAAGTAGCTGTGTTACACAGTTGGATTTATTTCATTATATGTTTTAAGTTTACAGAAAAAATTGAATTAAGATTTAAAAGTATTCAGTGCTTTATACAGCTAGAAAAGTCAAGTTTTAGTTGGGAGTTATTTCTTAATAATATTTTTCAAATTTGATATTGAAGCAAAAACAAAAAAATAAAAACCAGAGTGTAAATTCAAACTATGAAATATAACAGCAACTATTTAAAATAATAAAATAAAAACATGGATATATTCTCTTAGAAATCATTCAGAAGATGTATCAAGTTATAAAATGTACATATTTTGTACTGAACGTGAGAATTGGAAACATTTGTACTTACAGGTATGCAATTTATGTTGATTAATAAGTTACTTTTATATAATCAAGCAACCCACTGATATCACGTGATGTTTCAGCATTATAATATATATACATTGTCAAGTAATCTATGTTAACGTGAAACTGTTACAAACAAGCTAAAATACTTAAAATGCTTGTGTTCACTAAGGCATTATATGTTTAAACACTTACCTAGTTTTATGGTCCAGTCCTTTCCCAGTAAAATGTTGTGGCTTTTGATATCTCTGTGGACTATATTGTGTTGATGAAGGAACTGTATTGCCTGGAGTATCTAAATGAAATATGAATTTATTTCAAAGTTAAATATTTTAAGAGAGAAGTGTAATTTTAATTCAGTATGCTTATTGTATTCAATATTTTATATATGTATGTATATACTGTGATAGCTGGAGACAACAACACAAAAATATCAAAGTTTCTGCACATTAATAACTTCCAGAAGTACTTTCATCATGTTATTAGGTTGATATATTAGTTGTTTTAACATCTGTTGCCAACAGGTAAAGATTCTTACTAACACTAACATCCAACATCAAGCTGGCCATGAGTGAAGTGTTGGCTCTGTAGGTTGACACCCAAACCTTGAGTGACTACCCCTCGGTAATTTTAAAATTAAATCATTTCTGAATTAAGGTATTTGCTGTTATGTCACCAATGTTTTTAATGAAAAATGAAGTTTTTAATATTTTCCATTTTTGTTATTTATATATTTTATTTTATATTTACAGTACAATATTAAGCGATACTTTTGTTGCTAAGCAACATGACAAAAGTAAGTACGATTACCAAAACACATTGGCTTCTCTATATATTAGATGTTTAACAAACGAATGTACCCAGCAACTGTCATGTTTTAAGGTTGATATGTTCCGTGTGACGGAGGTGGACTGGCTATTGTGCCAAGGCACATGGGCTTCCTTGTATGAAATTTATAGGTTACATATGACTCTGATTACTGGTGGGATGGTATGAGCCCCATCTCATAATGGCATGCCCCCCCACACACACACACAAAGGGTCTCAGACCACCTCTGCTACATGAGTATGTGATTGTAGATATTCTGAGCCTATTTCACTATAAAACTACAACCTATATAGTTTTCTTGCTCAGCAACATGACATAAAACTCATTATTGGAAAACATCTTTACCAAAATATATTGACCATTTTATACACGTGAAGTTGTTATACAAGGTACCACTTCTTTTCTACATGGTTTTTTGCTACCTTTCCTTTCCACATTAAGAAGATGCATACACAGGTGTATAAGTACTAACACAGAGATGCACACCATCAAGATCCACTTAGTAAGGGTGCAAAATTTCACATTTCAAGGTTCTTTCCTTTTGGAGCTATGGTGCCCACACATACACAAAGATACACACCATTTTATTATTATAGATAAACAATGTTTAGCATAATATTGCTTGCACGACATACATAGTAGATTTTTCATGTTTCCATGTAATCTTGAAAGACTAGACTGTTGCCTGCAGTAGTTTTTAAATGTGTACTCTTGATAACTTTAATTAGTTTTGTGATTTTGGACAAAATCAATTCTATAATTGTAAATTTGTAACCCATTTTCATACCGAACCACTTTGTAAGTTTACACAGTATCTATTTTTTTTTAACTATCACTTCTTTCTTAATGTTACTCTATTTTGAAATTAACAGCTGGTGTGATAGAAGATTAAAAAGGTGCTATGCATTTAATACCACAGATATAAGTTTCTTGTGATATTTAGTGCAGTTGAAATTTCCCAATAGTAAATTTAATAATATTTTTGTACACTTGTTGAAGATGTGCTCTATATAATACACTGGAAATGAAACTTTCTGTAACTCTAGAAAGAACTATAGAGAGTTTACACTAGATGGAGCTTCATAATTACTCTCTGAAATGTTATTTAAAATTTGTCATCTCTCAAGTATCCAGAGTTTTGGCAAGGAAGTACGATGACTGTTGAACAAACGTTAAAATAAATTACAATCATCAGATCTATAAAACCTCTTAATAGTTACTAACAACAATCAATATAACTTACTTCTTTACATACTGCTGCTGTTTCATTTTCATAAAGATGGGTTTTGGAAAGAACACTAGCCATACTGCCAACTCCTAAATATTCCATTATTATCTAAACAAATAAAGTTTAAAATTTCACTTACATTTGTTAATAAAATTATACCTAACAATGAGACAAAATAATATATTTTTCCTATTTTAAGATTCTGTCAGTAATCATACATCTAATAAAAACAGAAAAGTTCTTCAAACAATCGTTCATGAAGTAGGAACTGAAGTAACATCAGTTGTTTAACATTTTTTAAGTGTGAGATTTTTATTGTCTAGAAAGATTTGTGGTTCATAAAAAAAATCATAAACTCAATTTCAAGTGTTAAGGAAGCGTGAATTAACAAAGACCACTTTTCTACATTTTTGTTACTTCTTCAATTCTAACTTTTATTTTTCTACCTCAAAAGATGTTTTACATTTTATGAAATATGCTCTTTCATATATTGGTAACTAAAGCTGTAATCTGATTCCTAACATTTATAAAATATTAAATTGGATTGTATTTTGTGTGGCAAACTGAAAATTTAATATTTATTGTATTACACACCAAACAATGTTTACAGTTTTGTAAATAATGCTGCATTTGAGGGTATTGTATAATATGCTAATTTAACAAGTTAACCTTTCCTGAATAAAATAATTTCAATAACCACGTGTAAAACTTTGTATGTGAAACATACAAGGAAGATGAATAAAGCAAAGTACAAACTAAAGACTGCTGGTTATTGTGTCAGAAGCAAATGTGGCTGCAACCTCCCACACTAAAACTATCAAGTATTATTTATAACTATAATTTAAACAAAGCAGACCTCTGAGAGTGATATGTAAAAATATTCTTAAACTTGTAGGGTTGCTTGAATTTGACCAATTAATTAAATAAAAACAGTACGTTAGCCTACACTCTATAACAGGTAAGTAAGATTAACACTAAAACACTTACCCATAGTTCATCACCATCAAGAAAGCTATCCAAATAGTTGACTATGTTTGGATGTTTATATTTCTTCATTATTAAAAGTTCGGTGATGATAAAGTCTTTTCTAAGTTGCTTCGTTACATTGATCTTTTTAACAGCAACTTCCAACCCAGTCTCAGTTGCTACAGCAGTATAGACAGTTCCTGATCCACTAAAACAATAAGAGAAAGTACACTACATTACAAAATTTTTACTTTTTCTTGTTCCTGGGTAGAAAGTTTTATATCCCAATTGCTTATGCCTAATGTAAATGAAAAAGACCTATTTTTCTCTTCAAACTTTACTTTTGTGACCTGGGTAATGAAATATTCAAATTTACCCATTTTCCAGAACATTCCATGTAGATTCAGTGCTAAGAAGCTAATAAAGAATTTTCTCGAACTTTCTAGAATGTGGTATGTCTTCCAAGAATTTACAAAAACCTTTTGGAATTTTCTAGAACTTTCCATGGAAATATACATACAGTTGCTCACCACTAACCACTTCAGTTTAGTTCTAGCTGCCTAAGCGAACACATAGACCTATCTGATTTTATCTAAGCTAGCATCAAGAAGCTGCAAGCACTCTCCAGACGCATTCTGCTATGCATGTGGCCAGTTTATCAAGAGTATCCAGTGTGAGAGAAAAAAGGATCCGTCAAAATCACCCAAAGATCATTTCTGGAGACAAGAGTCAGATTCAAAATGTTGATGTGAGAGACAGTACCACGTCTGAACCAGGTATACTCTCCAACCATCCAAGAAAGGTGTGATAGATACGAGTAGTAAATCAAAGGAGATAATCCAAGTGGGTGTAGAGTGGCTAGAGTGTGACAAACAGCACCAAGCAAGCGAATTATATCCGAAACCTATACTTCTGGGAGCCGACATACATACTGTGGGAGGATAATGATCATACTTTCTTCAAGTTTAAGTGACATAGAGGATCTCAAACCACCCCCGACTTCAGAACAGAGCATATTTTAAGAATGCAAAATGATATATCAATCTGGGAACCCAATATCCAGTCTTCATAAAATGTCTACCACAGAGAAATTAACTCTCTCTCAAGAGTGAAACTGACCAGAACCAACCCAGGTGCAGCAACATCCTCGGAATAAGATACATCAATGACAGCAGAAGATAAGGAACTGTAACATTCCTCAGCACCTCTACTATGACCCACGACACAGATGGAGTATTTATTGAGCGTGAAAGATCGGCATCTGTAATACACGTATGAGGACTTATGTTGGTTGGTTTTACTCTAAATTCAAAACTCAACCATTGGCAACTGACATCGAGGTCTGGGTAGGATGAGAGATCCAAATTTATGGGTTCAACTGAAATTTGACGTCTTACTTCTTTGGTTTTTGTATGCTTTAATGTAGAGGTTATTATGCCTTCTACACCAGCAGAACACCACCACCCTACTCTGCAGTGAATGATATTTCTATGTAGAATTTTAAGGCATTAAATCATTAAAAAGTATGCCCCTAGAATCCACCACCCCACCAGCTTGGAAATGGAAGGTAGTAAGGACTACCAATCTCCACTAGAAGAAAAGGGAGGCGCATAAAACACAGTGGAGAGTCTAAAGGAATAATAATACCTAAAACAGTGCAATGGATGACCACAAAAACCCAAATTTTAAAAGCAGACCATGATGACTTACTCAATACAAGACATGGTAGGGATGGACAGCTATCCTATTGTTCTTTAGCCATGTAGGCCATAAGTGGTATGGTCAGAGACGAGCGTATTTGTAAAGAAATTCCATCGTGAGGAAAACCTTCAAGTGATCTTTCCAACAGTATGGTGGCCCAGCATGGCAGGTGGTTGAGGCACTCGGTGGTCGCAAGTTCGAATCCTCGTCACACCAAAATGTTCACTCTGTCAGCTGTGGGGGCATTATAATGTGACAATTAATCCCACTATTCATTGGTAAAAGAGTAGCCCAAGAGTTGGCGGTGGGTGGTGATGACTAACTGCCTTCCCTCTATCTAGTCTTACACTGCTAAATTAGGAACGGCTCGCGCAGATAGCCCCGTATAGCTTTGCGCGAAATTCAAAACAACCAAACCAATCCAGCAGTATGCACTGCATCGCCATGGAACATAATAAGCAAGTCAATATGGCTGAACAGTGTGGATTTCAAACGTTAAAGAAACTCTCGTCGGGTACAATTCACTATAAAATGAGACCTAAACAATAAGAATAAGCATGAAAAAGGAAATAAGGTTCCTGAAAAAATTAAATAAGAATTAAAAAATAACAAGTCAAAGTCACATGGAAATTTGAAGAATGACTGCATGTGGAATACGATAGTCCAAAGAGGAAGAAATTTGATATCATGCAAATAGTGGGAGATTAATGTATTAGTAATCGTCTAAATGCCCGACTGAAGAAGTTCCTCTTGGGAATAACAAAGATGAGACGACAGAGAAAAAGTAAGGTGTCAAATTTGATAAAAAGAGATCTGGAACAAACTATGAGAGGACAACGAAAGAAACGAATAAGCAAGCAAACTATATCCAAAACCCTATATCAGTTGCAAAAAAAGGCAGATAGACGGTAAAATGTAGAAAAAGAAATATCACAAACAGAGTGTGGTTGCAAAGGGATAGAGAGGCAGGAAGGAAAATCACAGATGGAAACCATGTGGCAATGTAACATTGAAGAGCACGCACAGGAAAAAAAGTCTTTCTGATTTACACATGGGATAAGAGTAAAAAACGGAAGGAAGGTGAATCAGAGAAAAGTAGAATATACTCTCCCTAGTCTTTTAGGTTTTGGAAAATAATGAGCAATTCAACTAAAAAGAAGATATGTAAGATGACAAAGAATAAATGAAATATCATTGGCAAATAAATCAGACTACCAACGTCAAGATTAAGGGTATAATGAAAGAAATATTAAGAAAAAGTTGGAACAAAGAACACGTAGAAAGTGGTTTGAATGGGGCTGATTGAGGCATTGGAGAACCACATTAAAATATCAGTTAAGAAAACCACAGAGGACGACAAATCTGAAATAAACTTATCAATATGGAGTGAGAGGTAAATACCCTATGATACTGAAAGAAAATGAAAAATGTGGGACAAACCCAACCGATAACAGAAAACCAAAGGCCATAGAGTATTCCAAATAAAAAATCCAAGTAATAATCTTAGAAATACAATGAACAATGGTCCAATCGGCTGAAAACTCCTGGCCCGGAGACCAATGTCACAAAACATTCCATTTAGTTAACTAACATTCCATGGAGGAGGGGCAAATGTAACATTCCAGAAATAAAACTGCATATTCTAACAAGCTTAAAAATTCTTACAAAGGACCAGGTAAAAACGAAGGATGAAGATGAAGGACAAGAAGAGCAAGATGAGGCACTGATGATTGAGTTACAAAAGAAGGAAGATAGACGGAGAAAGAGGAAGCTGGATAAGTCAAGGAAATCACGGCTGAAATGAGAAGAGCCTGAGATTGAGTGGTATGGATGAAAAATTATCCAATGAAAAACTTGCATGTGATGATAAATATGATAAATAGGTATTTGTTGGTCCAGTTATAACTGAAGCACAAATAGTCATGGCGAGAGGATAAGAGACTGGAGGTGAAAATAGAAGTAGTTGGTGGTTGAGGGATGTGGTAAGGACATCAGTATAAGGAGTATCTCACTGCAGTTGAAGCCACCAGAAAACAAGAGGACCAAGAGACCACTTCATTGGATAGTTTTTGTCTGGACAAGAAAGATGATCTGCGGCTAGATTGAAACTCCGAGAACGTGACTCACAGTGATATGGATATCTTGCGTGTTGGCCAAGAAACTAAAGTCCAACAAAATAAAACATATTGAGAAAGGGTCCCACTTTGATGATTCGGATACGCAACCACTGCAAAACTGTTGATTGACTTATGACAAACGATGTCTGATCAGATGGAGTAAATTATCCTAAATCCAGAAGCTTCAAAGTGTTGATATGATAAGACTTCTCAGCTATAAACCAACACCTCGAAGCCTCCCTGTTGATCGACCATTTCCTTCTATTCATGAATGTAACAAGTAAATTCGAATGAAGACGATAAACTGGAATAAACTTGACTATGTGTGGATTTTGTCCATTTACAAAAACAGTTCGTTGTTTATCGTAGAAGGAAGAACAATAGATGACTGCAAAGGTTCCTGTGCAAGATTACTAATTGTGAAAAGCTCAAATATCAACTCAATAACAAGGGATTAGAGCAGTCGGGGCAGGCCACAACTGCAAAATAGATGGAGAGACCAGTAAGAATGCAGTGAACTGAAGCGTCCATTGAATGAAGTCGGTGAGTAGAACATTAGGCCTTACTAAGATGGGCATTGAAAACACCCAAATGGGGCAGATATTAGGAATGTTGAAGGAAGACGTCTCTGGTATGATTAATCAGCCCACTCGACTTATCATCTGGAGAACGTTAAGAATATCAAAGGCAAACTCCTGTTGAAAATGAGCTATCAGTAACCAGTCATCCATATAATAATGAAAACGTATCCTGAGAACAGAGGAATGTCGAGAGAATCCTAAACCTATTCAATAAAAAACACAAGTGGCCAAATCAAGGATTAGTATGCAAAGCTGATAACTCACCCCAAAGATATGGTCACAACTGCGGAGCTATAAGGGAAAGATTTTTAAATGCTACTGAACGTATAACAAAAATTAAACAAAAAGGAACATATTTTCTTATAAAAACAGAAAACTGACTGATGAAGTGATATAATTAATGTAAAATAATACATTCTAATTAATTAGTTCTACGTTCCAAAAATGAAGTTTTTGTCTATAATATTTTAGTACTGAGTACAAATTTACCTCTAAGCCACTATACCATTCTTTTGAACACAAGACTTTCAAACTCACCCTTGGCCAATTTGTTTCATCTTTGTATATTTCTCATTTGGATCTCCCTCAGAAACAATACTTCTCAACACTGTCATAATTTCCTCGTCTGTCATTCTTTTTTCATTTACCTTGGTTGACATCTTATTGCTGTCTTTATTTGCCTCTTTCAAAGAAACAGCAGTTCTAAACTTCTCCATGGTTTCTTTATCTGTCACTTCCTTGTCATTGCTGTCTTTATATGGCTCCTTCAAAGAAACAGCAGTTCTAAACTTCTCCATGGTTTCTTTATCTGTCACTTCCTTGTTATTAGATTTGGTGGACACAGTCTTCTTAATTATGATGACATCTTTCCCAAGTGGTGAGTAGTTCTTGATTTCCTCTTTTTCAACAGATATTACGTACTGGTAAAGATACGTAGTTATTAATTTTGCAACTCTGACGTAATCAAATGCGTATTTAGGTAGAGGTTAGAGAAGGCTCAGCCCCAAAGCCCATGATCTTAATGGGAGCCCACTGATAATTTTATTAGATGTAAAATTACATGGGTGTAGGTAGGGACTTACGGGCCACCCTGTAGTTTTGTACTTAAGCTCAAACAAATTGATTTGGAGTTGTAAAGTTGTTTACTACTCGTAATAATGTCTTTTATACACCAATACGCATAACAGAAAGTAAATAATATAAAGTATTATAAAACAACTACTAAAATATCACACGAACATGCTTTTGTCAACAAAGATTAATTATTATCTCTCGACTTTTGTATAGAATGTTATTAATTACACCATTAAAGTTACCTACAAAGTTGAATATCGTATTCAGACAAAGAATCAACCTCTCGTGTTTTTATTCTAGCACCTCTTGTTTTATTACGTTGGTGCAATATAAATCATTTTATGACAATAAAAAATAAGAAAGCCCAGACAAGTAATATTGACATTTATGTTTAATCATCAATAAATAATGCAATAGATAATCGTCTGATTTCGTACAAATGAAAGTTTTTGCTATCGTTTTGTTTAATCGCCTAAGGGATTCTCAGTAAACATAATACATTAGAGTGTTTGAGTTAAAATCTCACCTTTAATACCCGAAGGATTAGATGGCATAAGCCAAGACCTACGAATGCAATAAACACCGCAAAGTAGATTATAAGGTTCCTTAGGTTGTGTAAATATGAACCTTCCACTGAGCAACCTTGGTTACATCTCCTAAAATCAGGATAACTGATAATAGAAAGTAAATTTAGAATGTTAAGTAGTTCTACTGTAATTTATGTAACATTAGTCTTAAATACATATCGATAATATAGATACAAATCTTTGCAAAATCCGTACGACCAACAACTGCAATTACATTTCTGTAAATATACGGTAACTATGAAAATTAACACAAAAGACTTGCTTCATTAATTATTCATTCCACAACATGTTTAAAGAGACAACTTATTGATGACGCATTCAGTCCAATAAAAAGACACGATATCATCTTTGTTTTAGACCGATATGTTTCGCAAATTTTGTTAACACGAAATAATCAAGTAAATTTTTACTTATAAAACGATAAAATCTGGTGTCATCGAATCTCATGACTTACCCATAACCAAGATATTTGGTGTTCATGATTGAGATAAGAAAGCTTTTCAATTTCCACCCATGGTTATTTCTTTCGTGGGTTATTTTCTGTATGTATGTTAAGAACAGAACTTGGAAGACAAGTGAAGCAATAATTAGTGATGTAATGACGAAGAGTGAAAATCGCAAAAGCTTGATGGCTTTCGACAAATTTGATCTTATTAGTCTTAAATACATCGTAGTTAACATTATTGACATACCACATACGAAAAGTAGGAATACTTTTCGAGTGGTAGCAATTTTCCACCCACGGAGAGTAAATCAAAATTATACGACTAACGTAAATATCATAAGCAAGCAAATCCATTTTATCAGAACGTTTTTTTGAATCTCTTTGACCGTTTTACGCAGTTCGAACTGGTTTCATAGCAACGAGACGAGTCAATTGTTGTTATGAGGGGTGGATATTGCTGCAATTTTCTATTTTAATGGCAAGAACAACCATATGTGCTACTATACCAAACTTATTTAGTTGAAGACAGCAAAGAAAGTTTTAAAACTTGAATAAAAAAACTCGTGTAAAAATATTCATTAAATAAATGTTCTAAAGAAAATAGTGACTAACATCTTATTTCGTATGAGCTTTTTCTGAAAGGTTGTATTTAATATTTTCAACAAAATATAATTTCAAATTAAGCAAGCATCGAAAGCAATGCCTTTTACATACATGTAAAAAATAATTCTAGTACGGTAATTTGGGAGGGATATTTGGAAATTAGTTGATGTATTATAAACGTAGGAAAAGCTTTATTACTCCATGACGATTGGTAGTTCCTAGAAACTGTCCTATACTTTTTGTTAATACAACAATATCAGATTTAATCAGAGTATGATTAAAAGTAACAAAGCTTTATAACATTATAATTTATACACTGCTATTTCAATTTCTAGTACATAACCCTCCAGTATGTCAATGGCCTCATATTGTTAATCACCGTCTTTCAATCCTTGTGGTCGGCAGAACACATATAGCTCACTGTGTGCTTTTATGCCTAATTTTAAATAAAGAGTTATAGTATGTATTTTTGTTGTTATGCTAAGTCATAGCGATTTTGACTAGCAGGCGTCAATATCGCACGAGATATTTGGATGAAATATTTACGCTAAAATGTATGTTGTTATTGATTTGTTTAATGTTGGGTTAAAGTCGTTAACGTTTAAAGTGTTTTCACGCATCTTACCGAGAGGCTTAAAGGGAAAAATACGATATGAAGATAGCGTTGATTTGCTATCAGCGGCTTTGTAATTTGTGTTTGATATAAGTACTTTTATATTTTTATACTGATACTGATGTGAGTATAAATATAATAACTAACATTTATTAATTTATTCTGAAGTGTACAAATGTAATACATTTGCAATTTATTCTTCATTTCTTTACATTTACACAGTCCTTGCTAACTGGCAATAATGCGTAGATAGCCCCTCTCTCTCTAGTTGTTTGGGTATATAAATTTGTATACCCAGGAAGGTCAGGTACACAAGACCTCTTCCTCCTTCCTTTACATTGTTTTAGTGGACTTATTAATATATTTAAAGTAAATACAGAGGGACAGAATGATAGTCATAAGTCAGGCCCTTTACAGGGCAATGTCCACGTATGTTGTTTTTTCAGTTTTGTATTTTATAAGTCTAGAACATAGGTGGCCTGTTTTATTTTAGCACTAGCTTTTTTCTTAAGTTTTATTTTTTAATTACTTCATATATTTTTCTTTTCATTTTATTTTTTCTTTCTCTCTTTTTATTTATTATTATTTTTCAACTTAATTTTAGCTTAATGATCTAATGTATAAGTTTATCGGGGAGAGGTGTTTAAGACTCTCTTCATCATATATGCAATACCTGTCTAGTTCGCATAACAGCTCTTTTTTTTTTTCGAATTTTTATCGAAATATTTTATTGTACTATCCAGAAGTCCATGTGGTATTGTTTATGTATAAAAGTATTTGTGCATGAACTCTGAGGAAGTGGTTTTGGGTACTCTATATGCTTTTGTTATTAATGTATTCTGTAATGTTTGTAGTTTGGTTTGCAGTTGTTTTTTACTTACGTTTATCCATGCATGAGCTGCAAAATCTAGTTCTGGTCTTATACATGTTTTGTATACTTTAATGATGTTTTCAGGTGCTGTTCCATAATTTTTACCAGTTAGACTTCTAGCATAGTTTATTCTTCGCCAAATTTAGTTTTTATGTTATTTACATGTTTTATCCAGGTAAGTTTAGAATCATGTGTTAGTCCTAACATTTTGCAGATGTAGCAGTCTGGAGAAGCTCTCCGTTCATGTAAATCTGGGTATGTACTTTCTGATGTTTCGTTGATTTTGAAAATATCACTAACTGTGTCTTTGCTGTGTTTGTTTTAATTCCGTATTTTTGGCAGTATTCACTAAATTTGTTTAGTTGAGGTTGAATGTTAGTGACTGCAATTTCTGATGTAGGCAGATAGCTCTCGAGTAGCTTTGCGCGAAATTCAAAAACAAACAAACTGGCAATAACTTTCATAAGTTTACTTTCGAATTTTATCTCATATTTAAAAACCTGTAGCGAGTCTTTTATTGTTTCATAGTGTCGGAATTTATAAATGCTAGGTTACTGAGTTTCTAAAGTGTTTCAGTATGAGTTAGTTATTGTACAACCGAAGTCAGTATGTTTGAAAATAATGATCTCAGTGGTACAGGGTATGTTAATATGGGGGATAGTTATCATTTTGAGATTGTTTCGATATAATAGGGCTATTCCACGAGTATTAGGTTCTTTGGTTGATGTATAAGTTGGAAGTTTAAATCGGCTGATTTTCTTTAAAAATGTTTGGCTTATGCTTATGATATTCTTCTTGTATAAAATTACAAGTAATAAACAAAAAAACAAACATAATATTTTCTTATTTTTTTAAAGTTCTCGAAAGTGACTGAGGTTATCATGTGGTGTAGTAGCTAAAATATTTGGTTCTTTACCTTCCAGACCCTGTTTCCATTCTGTGTAGATATATTTTTTATTACTTTTCTAGTTTCTGTGGGTCGTTTACATAATGAAATAATTTTTAACTGTTTATACAATTGTTAAATAGTTAATTTTTTATTATTCAGGGGCTAATAATCTAAGTTTGTACTTTTGTACTTGAAGAAGAAATGTCCTCATATTGAAAACGCTTATGTTATAGGGTATCATATTTGTGTATTAAACCGGTTTCTTGAACCTATCTGTTTCCCTAAGATTATTATTGTCAACATCATTAAGACATTTATTGTCCCATATTAAAATATGTTTTGTTATTTTCTCCCCAGATAGAGCAGTCAGTATTTGAAGTTATATTTATTTCTGTGTAATATAACCAACACTGACATCTAAAGAAATGATTTTCAGTTTATTCGAATTAACTACCCTGAAAAGTGCAGTTATATAATTATACAAGCAATAGAACTCTAGAGAGATAATTTAATTACCATTTCAAATAAAATAATAATTTCTTCTACAGCTCTTTGAGCTAATTATTAAACATTTAAATATATAGTGTGATTTAATTTTTTTTTTTTAATTTAGAACCTAAATTTTATGTTCGATTATATCGTGAATTATGCCTTCTCTTTAACTTACTGGCAAGCGTAAATAAAAATGAAAATAAAGCATTTCTGAAATTATAATGAGTTTTCTTTACATTTCTCTTGTCTCCTTCAAGCATTTTATCCAAATTCGCTCTCAGATGCTTCCCTATGGCACAGCGGTATGTCTGACTCAAACCGTTAAAAACAGTTTCGATATTCGTGATGGGCAAAGCACAGACAGCCAATTGTATATATTTGGGCTCAATTCCAAGCAAATAAAAAATGCTGTCAAGTTTTATGTGGACTCACTGTCTCAGCAAAAGACTCACAATCTATGTGTTATAGGATCGAGGCACATCGTCGAACATCTGTGACGGAAAAATATTGTGATGGTAAAACTCACTATTCCTTGGTAAAAGTTACTGTGGATGCTTTAGACTACTTCTCTTCCCCTCTCTTTCTATCTGCAGATGAAATATGGACGGCTTGCGCAGCTCGCCCTAGCATGTTTGGTATAATGGGGATTCGAACCCGCGGATTACGAGTCGAATGCCTCAACTACCTGGTCACGCTCTGCCCCAAGAATTGTTTTGCGAGAATTTAAACAAGCAATCAGAGGATCCAAATTCACAAAAATACTTATCGCGTCGCTACCATTTCTTATAAGTGTGTAACACTTTCCACGACTTAAATCTTTCAATAATGAAATAAACATGAACATTAAATCTTCTTTAAAATATATAAAGTCAAACAACAAGTTGTAATTTGATATTTTATCAACATAAATATAAAGTTAGATGTTTAGATCTTCTGTGCCTTCAAACATCAATTTAGTCAGGACAGCCTTCTATCAATAACGTAGTTAGTTCCATTGTAGTCTGTCTATATTTTGAGAGATAAACTCCAGGGTTCGATTATCTGGGATGAGCAATGTGCGGATACATTGTATAGTTTTGAACACAAGTTAAAAACTAATTCTTACAGTTGCTCTTTTAAAGCAGAAAACTTAAATGTTTGAATTCTTTTTTCCTGAGATCAGTGTAAAATTTTCCCGTCGGTTAGAAATATTATGACATTACTTTTCCACTAGAAAATGATTTTGAGGTTGAGGGTTTAGGTTTTTGCATATATATAATAGTATTGTTTATTTTCTGTCCACAAAACAACTTCGCAAGGTGTGGATGGATCTTTAACGCAATTGATATGATGGTTCATTAGCTCCATGCAGAAGTACATACAGTTTTTAGGTTTGTATTTTGCGTTTTGCGGTTTTTATGGCCGTTTTTGTGTTTTCCACTACGACCTTACATTCTGTGGATGAATCGTTCATGGGGTTTACGTGAAAAAAAAATAAACGTTCAATTTTGCGGTTTCTATGGGTATTTTTTTTACAATTAATTGCGTATCAGAGAAACCTTTCTGTAATCATAAATTTACAT
The DNA here is from genome assembly GCF_004210375.1 of Tachypleus tridentatus. Classification (NCBI taxonomy): domain Eukaryota; kingdom Metazoa; phylum Arthropoda; class Merostomata; order Xiphosura; family Limulidae; genus Tachypleus; species Tachypleus tridentatus. The sequence continues at coordinate 45,491,057 of NC_134828.1, read as the reverse complement.
AACTTCCATCCAGGAGATGGATACTTCTGGTAGTTAAGTAAGAATTTCACAAAACAAAAATATTCTAAATTACTAGAACCGAAAACTTCATGCAGTCTTTGGACATTGCGCAACAGATGGCAAAACGAACATCTGAAGAACGAAATAGCACAAGATGGATATTGTTTATGAAGCACAAAACGATTCATTGCGGCTATTTGCGTTTTCTTCATCGCAGAAAGTAAAAACCTAGGTTTAAGCCTTTTCAATTTGTAAACTTATCGATGACCAACCAAAAGGCGTATAAAAGATGGATACCGTACGTACACGAACATTGCAACAGTGAATTTATTTGTGCTTTTATTTTACAGCTAGCTCTATTAGTACTGTGCAATGTTGTTTGGATATTTTGAATAGTGTTGTATTTTAATGTGGTATTTGCAGCCTTAAGATACAAGTATTGTCCACGTTTGTTAACATTTAGGATAGTTGTTCACATTTTAAAACATATTGTTCAAAACCAGCCCAGTCTTTAAGCACCAATTCCATTTGGTATACTGTTCACAGTAATAGGTTAATTATATATTGAAATCAATCATTTTGATTATCAAGTCTCCTTAAAGATTCTGAGACAAACTATTACTTTATTAAAATTTATAACACGTATAAATAGTTTTCAGTACAGTGACGTTTATAAAACATTTGATATTTGTGGCTATTACGCCAGTTAACATAACCTTCAAATATGGTGCAATATATACTCAATAAAAGCAAAAATCATGTACCACACAAATATACTAGTTAGTCCCCTGTGTTCCCTGGTGGAACAGCGGAAAGTTTAGGAATATCTGGTGTTCAATTCCCAACAGTGGACACTACAGAGAGCTCAGTATGTCTGTGATCTAAAAGAAAGAGAACAGAAATAGCCAATCCTCTATTAATGTCTATAAGTTAAGTTTACTTATTTTTTTAGAAAATAAAAGCAAACATTTACCTCAGACGATAACTTAAGAATGATGCTACAAATTTCTCAGTAGACGGTTTGTTGAAAACAAACATCACAGTATAACAATTTGTTCCTTTACCACTTTATATATAACTTTCAGTGTAGTCACTCTAGCTTATCAACAACTGCTACAAACATTTGGAACTTTTTTTCACTGTAAATGTGACATTCGATCATATAAAAATTTCAGTACATTTGCTACAGTTACAGAAGAATTGTTTTTAAGTTACATTATAATCAAAGTCCAAAATAATAAAAGTTTACGAAAGAACAAGTTAAAGGACTCGAAAGAAAGGTAATGTTAACGTCAAAAAATATTGCTACCCGTTCTATGCAGACGTACATGTACAAGTGATATCAGCGAAGAGTTCAACTTACTTAATTTGGTCTAAGAAGAGCACTCCAAAGTTGGCGGTGGCTGTTTTTGACTTTCTGTCTTTATCTACTCTATCACTTTAAAGTTAGGGATGTCGACCTCAGGTAGTCCTCATGCAAATAAACAAACCAATGCTTATCATATTCAGATACTACAACAATTTAGACATATGTTTGATAATTGTGATAAACTAGCAGAAAATAATAATATAAATTAATTTATTTTATCAAATACTTTAAGTTAATTAATAATCCTCTTCATCTTTCCTTTTGTCTCTTTTCAGAACAGTATCATAATAATATCATTATTCAGGGTTGTCAGGTACTAATTGAGGTGGTTGAAAACGAACAATTTTAAACTGTTGGAAGGATAATAACAAAATAATTTGAATATTTTAGTCTACTTTTAAAGTAACATTATTAATTGTTTTCATGATAGTTGCTACTATCGTATTTACGTTGTCTTCTGTTCCTTGGCCCCCATGTGGCACGGCGAGATGTCTGCGGATTTACAACACTAGAACCTGGGTTTCAATACCCATGGAGGGCAAATTGCAGGCTCTTTGTAGTTTTATACTTAATTTCAGTCAAACATGTCCAGATGATTAGGGCGCTTGACTCAACATTTGAGGGTCGCGAGTTCGAATCCCCATCACACCAAACATGCTCACCTTTTCAGCTGTAGGAGCGCTATAAGTCATGGTACATCTCACTATTCATTGATAAAAGATTAGCCCAAGAGCTCTTGGTGGGTGGTGATAACTAGCTGCCTTCCCTCTACTCTTTCACTGCTAAATTAGCGACGGCTAGCGCAGCTAGACCACATGTAGCTTTGCGCGAAATTCAAACCAAACAAACAAATTGCTCCCTCTCAGTGCTGGATTAAAGGTTCTGTGGGCCCAGGGGCTAATAATTTTTGTGGTCCCTACATCCCATTTAATTTTAAATAAAACACATTTATCAATGGGCCACCATTAAGACCATAGGCAGTGGAGCTGGGTCCCATCTAGCCCTTACCTAAATTTGCCAATGCTCCCTCTACCAGTTAAGAGCTTATAATGTAACTTTGTACTCAACAACAAACAAAATATTTTCGTGATATAAATACCTATTACACCTAAGCTGTCCTATTAGTAATATTTATATAAAGAGGTGACAAGTATATTATTTTATTTTCAAATTTTTTTATTTTAAATATCCACGAAATTTTCTGATATAAAATTTACTGGCTTCATGTTTAAAAAACTAAAAGCACAAAACAAGAAAAATTAAAAAGATAAAACACAACCACATTAGTGTAGAGTACACAAGTAACTGTATGTTAACAATCATATCAAGAACCAATCACCGGAGAGAACATTACCTTTTATGGAGGTTAATCACAGACTATAAAACTGTAATTTATTCCTACGATAGAAGATAAACGTTTATTATTGTACCCAGGATATAACATACACAGGTAAAGCAAATAAACATTGATTATTGCACCCAGGGTATAACATACAGAAGTATAACAGATGAACATTCATTACTGTATCCAGGATATAATATACAGAGGTATAACAGATGAACATTCATTACTGTACCCAGGATATAATATACAGAGGTATAACAGATGAACATTCATTACTGTACCCAGGATATAACATACAGAAGTATAACAGATGAACATTCATTACTGTACCCAGGATATAACATACAGAAGTATAACAGATGAACATTCATTACTGTACCCAGGATATAACATACAGAGGTGGTACAGATGAACATTCATTACTGTACCCGGAATATAATATACAGAGGTAAAACATATAAACATTGATTACTGTACCCGGAATATAATATACAAAGGTAAAACATATAAACATTGATTATTGTACCTAGGATATAACATACTGAAGTAAAATAGATAAGCAGTTATTGTTGTTTTGGAATACAATATACAGAGGTAAAAAAGATAGACATTTATTATTGTTCCTAGGATATAACATACTGAGGTAAAACAAATAAACATTTATCGTGGATCCTGAGATATAACATGATTAGGTCAAAAAGATAAGATTATTGTTTCTGGAATATAACATACTAAGATAGAATATATAAACAGTTATCATTGTTCCGTGGATGTAATATGTTAAGGTAAAACAACAAACATTTATTATTTTTCCTAGAATATAACATAATACGTTCGTTAAACATTTTAACATTTATTACTGGTTCTTATATATAAAATAATAAGGTAAATAGATAAAAATTATTGTTGTTCCTACAATATATACATAGCTGTTAAGCTAATAAACAGTTATTATTACTTAAGTCATCGTTTAAAATAAATTACAAGTTAGTTCAAACTCTTTCTTTTGTTCCACATAACATTTTCTTCAATGCCAGATGAAAATCTGAGCTGAATATTGTGTATATAATATGATTAAGCACGGTGTTAGTATAGCCTATCCATTGAGACGTGGTGAAAAGTCTTTCATTGAAGTAGCAGTTGTTATAGATGGGCATGTCGAAGGCCAAGACAAAGAATGGCATCCAACAGACTCCAGTGATGATGGCCAAGGTCTTCATTACCTTCTTCTCACCATTCAACCTCAAGTCTCGTGCTTGTATTCTACCTCTTTTCAGAACGGTGTCCAAACGGAACAATCTCTTTCGTCGTTTTTTCTTCGTCGGTGTCGAGAAGCAGCTCGTCGGGTTTCAATTGGTTGAACAAGATGGCGTCAAAAGAGTGGTGGTTTAGTTTATAGATGACTCCTATAGTTTTGAATGTGATATTCTGCCTAGAACAGAAATGGTAGATCTTGGTTCGTAACGGATTTTCCTGCGAAACTTTTGAAGATACGCTAGTATACAACGAGAATAACCACCAGAGGTAAATCGAATGATGAACATGTGACGAACACTTGGTAAGCAACGTCCTAACTGATTAAACACTTCTTCTCTCTGATTGTCTGATCTTCAAAACCTTCATATTATCATCCGAAGGCTAGGACCACTGTAATTGCAATGACAATGATCCACGCGAATAAAACCATGAGTCTAGTGTCTTTCGAACTTTTCTGATGGACATCATGTACTTGAGTGTATCTCTGTATCGGTCAACAGAAAAATGAAGAACGGAGGCCGTGCAGCACAACACCTTACAGGACGTCCATATTTCACACAACACCGCTTCTATCCTATATCCATATCACTTAGTGTATAAAGTGTTTTGAGGATGTTTGAACTACAAACTTCGGTGCTGAGTTAACGCCAGGTAATTCTTACTTTTCAGAGACTTAACATTAGAAAATTATTACTTTTTTACTGAGTTAATTTGTGATAGATTTAACTTTTCACTGGGTTAACGTCTAGTAATTTTATGGACGACTAGCGCAGATAGCCCTCGAGTAGCTTTGTGCGAAATTCAAAACAAACAAACAAGAAACCTCATTCTCCATCTGTATAAATACTGACAGGTTAAGTTTCTTAACTGTTGTATAGAACTCCAACCAGGATTGATATAACACTTGGGTTGAACCAATTTCTCTTCAACTTGTATAAACTTCCTAAGCGGTAGGGGTTCCACATCACTATAACTATACGAAACTGACGTTGACAGAAAACGTGTCTGATCAAGCTAGACAACATTTCTAAAAATAAACACAATCCGTGGATTCACCTTAAACAAATAAAAACAAAATTATAATTTTTCCTTTTTTACAGCGAGAGCTATTCTATGACATATCACTAACAGTTTTGATGTTAAAACTGTGTTAAGATGTTAATATCTCTACTAACACTAAAGAAATTTATTGTCTTATGTTTCAAGGTATTTCTTTCCTTTTATTTAAATGTAACGAACTCATAGTAGTTCTGAAGATTCTCTATCGTGGTTATTATTTAATAGTTTCCTTTAACTTTTCACAATGAAACTCACAAGAGAACCCGGAAGACGTTTCTCAGGGTCAGCTCATTATTCACGTGTGGCTACCATTAAATCACCCAAGCAGAACACTTCCTACACAAAAACGGAATAATAAAAACCAAAGATCTAAAGATATAAGTATATGAAAGCTATACTCATTAAAGTAATAAATACAAAAAATGAACAAATATAATGGATGGTACATGTAAGTAAACAGACATTATAAAAAACAACATATAACAACAATACACTTGACTTTATCACTTTTATTGTAATACTTCCTTACTCTAGAGTGTTACACAATCTTATAATTCGTTCTATAACTGCTAGTGAATTGTGCATCACTTTAACTTTAAAATACACAAATAAATGCAGCTAAAAAGAATCTAATCATAAAATATTTTGTGATTTTATTTTTTTTCGTCCACTCTTGGTACAGCGGTAAGTCTATGGATTTAAAACCCTAAAATCAGGGGTTCAATTCCCCTTAGTGGACTTAGCAGATAGCCCATTGCTATGAGAAACACACGCTCTTTATTATTGTAATCATACAATACAAACATATAACATGTATATATATATATATATATATATATATAAGGTTAAAGTCGTATATACAGAAAATAATCTACACACCATGTGACTTGTCATATCTGAAACTTATTGCTCTGAGATCCACACCAACAGTTATACACGTGATCGCGAAGAACGACCCTTTATTTATACTCTAGGTACAATTTGTTAACTAAGTTTAAAAGATAAATTTTCTTTTTTACAACTTTACTTTTAACACCTGACTTTTTCCACTGTTAACTGCCCTGGCATAGTCAGTTGGTTAAGGTGCTTGACTGGTAATCCGAAGGTCGCAGATTCAATCCCTGTCATACTAAAAATAAATACCGCAATTTAGCAATAATATACTTAAAGGAAGGCATCAACACCATCTTCTGCCAACTCTTGGAGTGGTTTACGAAGGAACAGTGCAATTGGCCTAAATTATAACACATCTCTAGACTGAAAGGACGATCATGTTGGATGGTTTTGTTTTTTTTGGAATTTCGCACAAAGCTACTTGAGGGCTATCTGTGCTAGCCGTTTCTAATTTAGCAGTGTAAGACTAGAGGGAAGGCAGCTAGTCATCACCACCCACCGCCAACTCTTGGGCTACTCTTTTACGAACGAAAAGTGGGATTGACCGTCACATTATAACGCCCCCACGGCTGGGAGGGCAAGCATGTTTAGCGCGACGCGGGCGCGAACCCGCGACCCTCGGATTAGGAGTCGCGCGCCTTACGCTCTTGGCCATGCCGGGCCATCATGTTGGATGGGACATTGATTCGAACCCTTAACCCGTACATTGCAAGCCGAGCGTTTTAACCATCTGGCCCTGCAAGACTAAAATTTGTAGAAAGGTTCATTTGTGTATGACAACTTGATTCTGTAATCTCTAATATAAAACTGTTATTTGAAAACATTAATTTTAGAAAATTTTAAAGAAACAAATATTGTCCAAATAGAAATTGTAAAAAAATGGAAAAACAACTAGAGGAGACTTTCATAATTTCTTAACTGGGTAGGAACAGATTATGTAAATATTTGTTTGTTAAGCTTTGTAAGGCTTCACATAGACAACAAAGTTGTTGTATTTACAAAAGACACAGTTTCTTCAAAATGAAGTATATTATTCTGTTTAAAAACATCCACTAACGTGCGAGAATACAAGAAAAATCTGAACATTATTATGAATGTGAAAATTTTATTTATAAATTAAAACGCCATTCAATGACACAGCGGTATGTCCGCGGACTTACAACGCTAGAATCTGGGTTTCGATACCTTTGGTTGGCAGAATATGGATAACCCATTGTGTAGCTTTGTGCTTAATTACAAACAGTACCAACAGATTGAATTGTCTTGGGATATACGAATCAATCGAATAAAGATTAGTCCTCAAATTACGGAATTATTAATGACGGGATGAACACGTTACATCAGTGATTTTATAATTTTACCTATCATAACGACCAGTTTAAAGAACTGATCTGTGAAAAAAATCACTAATTAATTTCTTGCAAAATAGACATGGAATCCCGACACTTACTAGTAGGACTAATAGTAATATTGATGGTATTTTACATACATTATGTGTGTGTGTCTCGCATGTTGTAAGTGGTCCTGTATTAAAAAATTGTCAATCCACAAGGAATTTGAACACAAATACTTAAGAAACATGTGTTTAAGAAGTTAACAGGGTACATTTGGATCTCTTTAGTTATTTTAGTTTCGTTGTTCTATAAAGTCAGAGCTTGTTTGTTTGTTTTTGAATTTCGCGCAAAGCTACTCGAGGGCTATCTGCGCTATCCGTCCCTAATTTAGCAGTGTAAGACCAGAGGGAAGGTATTTAGTCATCACCACCCACCGCCAACTCTTGGGCTATTCTTTTACCAATGAATAGTGGGATTGACCATCAGATTATAACGCCCCAACGGCTGAAAGGGCAATCATGTTTGGTGCAACGGGGATGCGAATCTACGATCTTCAGATTACGAATCGCACGTCTAAACCCATCTGGCCATGTCGGGCCGTCTGTGGAATATTAAACCGGTCTCTTGAGAGACATACTATTTTTTTATTTTGTATTGTTACTCTCGGAAATAATGTTTAGGAAAAATAGGAAAGTTATTGGTTTATCTCGACCGGGGCTTTCCATACTTTCCATACCAAATGGTTTGGGCGCTCGACTCGTAATCTAAGAGTCTCTGGTTCGAATCCCTGTCCCATCAAACATGCTCGCCCTTTCAGCCATGGCGGCATTATAATGTGTCAGTAAATCTCACTATTCGTTGGTAAAAGAGTAGCCCACGAGTTAGCGGTGGGTGGTGATGACTAACTGCCTTCCCTCTAATCTTACGCTGCTAAATTCGGAACAACTAGCTCATATAGCCCTTCTGTAGATTTGCTCGAAATTCTAAAAACAAACAAATAATCTCACGTCTTCCATTCTATAAACTAACCTAATGCTATTAATAAATAAATTAAAATAACAAATCTTAAGGCCAGCTCTTATCATTCATATACTTATCAAGCTTTCTTTTAAACTGACTAAAATTTACTGTCTTCAAAACATCAGAAAGAAACCAATTTCCATTGACCAACCATACTCTTTGAAAAATAAAACTGACTTAGATGAAGAGGATTCATGCTGTGCCAAAATTTATAATTTTGTTCCCTAGTTCTACACTAAAAATGATGCATCAAAACTATCAATTTCCATTACAATATTAAACACAACCATCAGATTCACTTTATTTTTTTTTCTCCGTGTGAAAACAATTTGAGAGTTTTTCTCTTCTTTGTAAGACAACCCAACCATCCCAAATACCATGCTAATAACCCTCTTCTGAACCCTTTCCAAACATTCGATATAACGCACTTCGTAAAGTAAGGAGGCCAAGACTAAATACCATATTCCGAATGTGGTATAAGATAGCTGCCTATACAAAAATTATAACATTTTAAACTTGTGTTCGATACATCTGTATATATAACCTAAAATCATATACGTCCTACCACAAGCAACAGCATACTGCTTGGACGGTTTTATGGACTGACCAACCATTTTACCAAGATTCTTTTCTTTCACGATACTTAGAGTTATTTCCATTCAAATTATGATAACCCTTATGCATTATCTTGCATTTAATATAATTTAGGCCTATTTGCTATATATTTGCCCAACTCGCTAAATGATCTAAATACTTTTCTAAAGCAGTAGCACCCTCTTCACAGCTCGCAACACCCCATAATTTAATATATCTACATTATCATTTAAATAATTTATTGTCTATTCTTTCATCCATATCTTGCTGGAAATAAGAAAAAAGAACAAAGATCCTAAGACTGAGCTCTGAGATACTCCACTTGTGATACTAATCCAGTTTAACTGAACTCCATTTGTAAGAAGTCTTTGCTTTCTTCCATCCAGTCCCGGTCCATTGTCTCATCTAATTTTATCCTTGTAAATTAAAAGTTTCGACCCCCTCGGTGGATACTGCAGTTAGCCCATTGTGGTTTACCGATTTGAAAACACAGAAATCCATCCAGTCCCTCTTCTATCCAGTTAGCTAACTTATTCTTTACAGTTATAAGGATTTTTTACACCGTATTATGTAATACATTGTCAAATGCTTTTTGAAAATCCAGATATAACGAATCTACAATCTTACCCTCGTCTACACAAGCAGTAACCTTTTTAAAAGAATGTTAAAAGACTCTTAGAACAGCATCTCCCCTTAGTGTTGGCTATTCGATAAGATTCTAAACTTTGTTAAATTACTTTGCAAAGCATCTTTTATCAGACTTTCCAAAACATTTTCCATACCTGATGTAAGATTAATAGGCTTATAATTGCTGGTACAACTTTTATTACCCCTCTTGAAGATAGGAGTGACATTAGGTAATTTCAAAGTTGTTGATACTTATCTATTCAAGAATTTACAAAATTTATGGCAAATGGCTCACATATCTAATCCTTGACTTCCTTAAAAACCATAATGGAAATATTATCTGGGCCACGATCCTTATTCCAAACTCAGAATTTATAAAATTATCTTGTTCATCTTTGTTTTAATCTTTCAATTGCTCACATGAGGAGCACTCCTTAAGTCTTCATAAGTAAAAAAACAAAGAGAGAAAGTAATCATCAGATCCAAGACTTCCTTATCCTAACATTTTGCTTACCTAAAATCCTTATTTTAATATTTATGTTTTGAGCCAAATTTTTCATGCATCCTTTTGGATGTCCTAATTTCCTGTTTAACCAAGTTTCTTGATCTTCCATAATATACCAGTGGCTCAGCGGTATGTCTGCGGACTTACACGCTAAAATCCGAGTTTCGATACCAGTGGTGGACAGGCATAGATAGGCCATTGTGTAGCTTTGTGCTTAATTCAAAACAACAGCAACAACATAATATACCAGTCAATTTAAATTTCGTAAATTTGATTTTCTTAAAATTTTATCCGCTATACCTTTGTGAGACTTCCTGGTGTTTTGCTTGTACCCCTACCTTTCTTTCTGTAAGAAATATATTTCTTTTGAATATTGAAAATTTTTTCTTTAAAATATTTCCACATTTGCTCAGTGTCTCTAAATAATTTAGCAACCAATTCACAACCGATAATTTTTATTGCATCCTTTCAACATTTACTGTTTTGAAATTTGGAATCAAAATATTATTATTGCTGATTTCCATATGCAGTAAAATATCAAAACTAATACAGCAATGATAACTTGTACCTAAGTGTTTCCAATTTCTACCCTCTCAATCATATGTATACAAAAAGTTAACAATAAATATAAAAAACAGTATTATTATAAGTAACTTCCATGACTAATTGGTGAAGAAATCCATCTTAAACAGTTTTCAGTAACCTTTATCCCTTGTGGTTTGACTCTAACATTTCCAAATCAGTATGCCTGAAATTAGAAGCATCCATAATTATGACTTCATAACAGCTGAAATCTTAATATTATTCAATGTAAAATTGTTCACTAATTTCATCTGGTGGTCTGTAACAAATTTCTACTTGGAGTTTTCACTTGATATCCACTAACAGAAACCCAAATGGAATCAATCTCCTTGTTATTATCTTTAATATTTTCACCCAACAACATCAAAATTATTTATTTTTAACCACGTTTTAATTATTTCCATTATATCGAAATCTTGTGTTATTACCAGTGCCATAAAATCATCTATGTTATTGTTTGTTTGTTTTGAATTTCGCCCAAAGCTACTCGAGGGCTATCTGCGCTAGCCGTCCCTAATTTAGCAGTGTAAGACTAGAGGAAGGCAGCTAGTCATCACCACCCATCGCCAACTCTTGGGCTACTCTTTTACCAGCGAATAGTGGGATTGACCGTAACATTGTAACGCCCCACGGCTGAAAGGGCGAGCATGTTTGGTGCGACGGAATTCGAACCCGCGACTCTCAGATGACGAGTCGAACGCCTTAACACCTTGGCCATGCCGGGCCCATCTATGTTATTTTTATACTTCTAACATTACAAGCGTAACAGTCAAGTCTATTATTAAAACTACCTTTATACTGATTTCCTATGCTAAACTTTTCTCTAAACCTCAAATTTGTTTCATTTAGTTTATATTTGTCCTTCTCACTATATAATCCTACTTTAAAACTTTCCTTAAATTGTGTTAATAGCCCTTGCAAATATGCCAGACCCTTTCCTACTTAAGTGTGAACATTCATTTTACAACCTCCTCTCCTTCACTAAACTGATCCCACAAGTCCAACAAGCTGACCTGCTTATCCTCGTATATTAATTTTAGTCTAGCCTTTAGCGACCTCTCAAAATTTCATCCTCATAATTTATTACTGGCCCTTTTCATGATACACCTAACTTATGGCCTTTATTTTTAAATGGTTTTGTACTTATTAATTACTCTCACTTACTCTTCCTTTTGTTACTATTGTTAGATTTTATGTGCACAAACAAAACTACGTAGTTGCCAGTCCCCTTCATTATATATCTTTATCTGTTAGTTATGAGTCTGACTTGTCCTGGTGGTCTGGGTGCTGGATTTTCTCATGGTAGCGAGTTCGAATTGTCGTCACACAAACATGCTCCCCCAATCAGATATTGGGTCGTTATAAGGTGTAGTGAATCCCATTATTCGTTGGTAAAGAGTAGCCCTAGAGTTGGTGGTTGGTAATGAAGATTAGTTGCCTTCCCTCTAGTCTTAAACTGCTAACTTAGGGACGGCTAGTGTAGATAGCCTTTGCGTAGCTTTCCGCGAATTTAAAAAACAAACAAACTTTCAGTTCCGTCTGCCACCTGTATTCCAGGGAAGCATAATCTAACTCTTTTCTCCCTATTCACCACAGAGGCGATTCTGTTCACATTGTTATAAGTCCACAGACATGGCACTGAGAACTAAAACAGAGTATGTATATGTCTGTCTTAGGGTTAAGCACATTCAGTTACTGAGAATCGATCCCCGGATTTTTGCGTTGAAAGTAACCGAACATGCTAGCCCATTCAGCTTTAGGAATGTTATAATATTACGGTCAAACACACACACTGGAAACAAAACAGGTTACAGACTCAAATGAATAGCTTCACACAAGCTGAAATCAACTGTAAAAACCCGTCAATGTCACAGATGAGAGATTTCATACACACTGAAAGGAAATAAAACAGACGGCACAGATTCATGTGAGAGGCTTCATACAGATTTAAATTACATATAAAAACACGTTAGAATTTGTGGGAGTGCAGGGAGATCTGAAACAAATATGAAACACATCACAGAGTTAGGTGGAAAGTTTCATGCAAGCTATAAAGAAATGTGAAAATACATTCAGATTCACATGAATAGCTCCACCTAGTCCAAGTACACTGGTTTACAAAAAAAATATTTTTTGTCTGAGGCAAGAATGTGAATAGGTGTTTTTTACTAATTTGGGTGTGCTGAATTCAAATTTATAAACAGTTTTGCTCTATCATCTCTAGTTTTCTGGCTTTTAAATAGTCTCATTTTAGTATATACAGAGTATATACGTGCTTATTTCAACAGTTGCAGCAGCTTATTACAGATAAAACAGGATAGATAAAGAACATTGACGGAATAAATATACTTGGATGACACAATGTACACAATTCATAGTACCGCAGACAGTTAGAAGTGTGTTTTCTTAGATGATCTGGTGTATTTTGCCTCCGGGATGTCACGCAAGAGCATCCAGCAGTCTCCCATCATGCTGGGGTTCCACTTGCATTGGTAGTTGCTCTCCATCTTCGTAATGTCTTGGTGGAATTTTTCTCCGTGCTCATCACTCACTGCTCCAAGGTTTGGAGGAAGAAGTTGAGGTGGGAATGGAGAAAATGAATTTTGAGTGACATTCGGCATCCCATATCCTCATAAGTCTTTAGCAACTTCTCAATACAGGCTTGGTAATTTGGTACGCGTGTGTTTCCAAGGAAGCCACTACAGACTGACTTAAATGCTTCCCATGCTCTCAGTTCCTTTAAGGTAAGAAGCTCCTCATAATCAGTATCCTTCAGCACTTCTCGGTTTGAGGTCCGACAAAGATGCCCTCTTTGAGCTTAGCAGCACTGAGACCTGGGAACACAGTAGACAAGTGTTGGAAGGCAGCATCATTTTTGTCCATGGCCTTCACGAAATTCTTCATCAAACCAAGCTTGATGTGAAGAGGAGGAAGAAGCACCTTCTTCATGTCAACCAGAGGATTCTCCTTGACGCTGTGCTCGCCAGGAACGAAAGTGCTTCTAGACCCCCAGTCTTTCTGCTTGTAATGCTGGGATACAGCTCGACTATCCCAGAGACAGAGAAAGCAACAGTACTTTGTGAAGCCCGCTTGCATACCCATAAGAAGACCAATGACCTTGAGGTCCCCACACAGACTCCACTGGTACTGGTTGTACTTTACAGCTTCTAAAAGAAGCTCCATATTGTCATAGGACTCCTTCAGATGGACAGAGTGTGCAGTGGGAATGCTGGGATATTTATTCCCGTTGTGCAGAAGCACAGCCTTGAGACTTCGCTTGGAAGAGTCTATGAAAAGACGCCAGTCTGAAGGATTATGTGGCAAACCAAGGAAAGTGAACAAACCAGGTACATTTGTGCAGTAGCACAACTTGTTTTCCATGTCGAAAAATGAAGCAAGGTCTTTGTTCCGATTCCTGAAACTGGTGATCCTTACATCTTCCTGGACTAGGTTCCACTGTATAAGCCGAGAAGCCAAGAGCTCTGACTGCTGTTTTGACAGATACAAATCACGAGCAAGGTCATTCAGGTCTTCTTGCGTGATCCAGTGTGGCTCGTTGCCACTTGTTCCTGAATAAGAAGAGTCAATATCTTCGGAAGAGATTGACTTGGCAAAATCTTCTTGGAGGCATTTCTTCATCTGATGAGGAAAGAAGATCCTTATTTACTGGAGGTGTTGGGACAGGAAGATCATCTGAATGGGGAACGGGTCTCATAGCAGATGGAAGGTTGGGATATTTGATCTTTTTTCTAGAAGATGCATTAAAACCAGTTATATTTGTTAGAAAAAAATAACAATCATCTGCATGGCTTCGTGGCTCTCTCCAAACCATCGGGACTGCAAAGTTGAAAGCCGCTTTCTTGCCATTAACCAAGCAGTTAGTCCATTCTAGCAGGGTTTACAACAGATGTGTGGAGCCCAGATTTGTCCTGATCACCAATTTTACAGTCAAAATAATGAAAGTAGGCAGTTATGAGGAGGGAAGTGATGGTTCGACGCTGTGCAACTGTCGTGAAGTCCCCACACACGTAGCAGAAAGAATTGGCCTTGTTGAGACATCCTCGGTGTTTTGACAAGCTTGAAATAATGGAGAATCTGAAAAAAAAAAGTAAAATTAAATCATATGTAAGGCAATAATAATTATATGTCGTTGGAAATTGTAATACAAATATATACCCAAAAGATTGTGTAACACAATTGTCGAGGGACACAACCTCCTGCGCTGACTGCCAGTGCACCACTGGCTGTTGATTGAGACGTGTTGGCTACGCTTAACTGCAAAATCCGTCTTGATATATAGCTATATATATATATATATAATAATGTAATGCTATCACTTACATTTATTGCATAATAACTAAAAAGAAGACATAAGTCACACAATATTAGAAATTAACTCTGAATGCATATACGCCTTTATGTACAGTATGTGTACAAAATGTACAGTATGCATATCTAAAAAACTAGAGGTGATGAGTGAAAACGGATTTCAAATCTGAATTCAGCACCCCAAATTAGGTTAAAACAGCTATTTTGTCCTTGCCTCAATTTCTTTGTAAACCAGTGGTATCAAACATGGTTTGAAGCCTCTAGTATCTATCTAGAGGCTTCATGAATCAATATAAAACCAGTCACAATACACTTCACAACATCACAGTTATTCTCAAACAGTTTACTATTATAAATCGTTATAAATAAAAAAATATATTTAAATTTTAAAGGTCTAAAATTTGTATAATATAAAATCTTACAATTCATGAAAGCGTAAATTGTTCGTCTCACCTTCTAGAGTTCTTTGCAGTGCTCGAAGGTAAAATGAGGTGCCAGGGTTTGTCTTGATCCCCGACAGGCATGCCGAGATATGCCT